>NC_068326.1:13005000-13305000 GCF_000147395.1 Oryza glaberrima
TGCATACAATTTGGCGTTAAATTGTTTGATTTGCATCATGGTATTTTTTTACGACTTAATTTTTGGATTTGAATATTTATCAAGTACTAGTTGATGTCCCGCATTTTGCTATGGAATTACTGAGAATCATCAATATGGTTTTTTTTGCAATGGTTGAAGATAGAGTAAAAAGGAAATTAGTTATTAACAACAAATAAAACTGGTTTGTCAAGCTATATTTGAACATATATAAATTTAATAGACTATGTAGGAGATTGTAGTTGAAATATAAGATTGTTGGCCAAGATTTGCATCACGAGATGGAAGAACGGAAAAAAGTGATGAAAATCCAAGGTTTATAGTACTAATCATAAAACAAACTAAATCTTACCCTACACTTCAATGCGGAATATATGGATGAATATATGTTAAGGCTGTGTTCTTTTGGAGGGGTTGGGAACCCCTACCCTGCACACGCAAAATAGAGTGATAGATTAAAGCATGATTAATTAAGTATTAGCTATTAGAAAACTTAAAAAATAGATTAATATAATTTTTTAAAGCAACTTTTGTATAAAAACTTTTTGCAAAACACCCACCGTTTAGTAGTTTGAAAAACGTGCTCGCGCAAAACGAGGGAGATGAGTTGGGAACTAGGGGAAAAAGAACTCAGCCTAAGTATTATAAACATGATAGATAGTTATGTTGAAATATTGTGGAAATGATGTGAGATGCGATGATTGGATATGCTTGCATGTTGATTTGTAGAATTAAATAAATTATACATGATATGACATGCTTACATGATCTTTTCATAAGTAATTATGTTTGCATGTTGAGCTTTAACTTGGTGGATTACAACAATATATAAGTACGAGAGAGAACGGCTGCGCTCATGAATACCGATGAAGATTGAGACGTGTTGGAATAAGTTCACTGGAGGTCCCTCAACTTAACGTGGAGTTTGTCTGAGGTCCCTTAACCCCAAAACTAGAAATCTCCACCCCTAAACTATACAAAACCGTGCAAAAAAGGTCCCTAGGCAGTATTGACCTATTTTTTCCCTGGTTTCGTTGATGTGGCATATGGTGGGACCCACATGTCAGCGTCCTCTCTTCTCCTCTTTTCTTTCTCTTTTTTTTCTTCTTCTCTTTTCTTTGTTCTCTCTTCTCCTCTTCTCTTTTCCCCCCAGAGCCTGAGAGGCCGGCAGGCGGGGCGATGGCTGGCAAAGCAGGCAGGCGACGATGGGCGAGCGCAGAGGGAGACAAGGTCGCTGCTGCCGCTCGGAGGGAGGCGAGGTCGCCGCATTGGGTGCCTCTCGTGTTGCTTAGACGACAGGAAAGACGTGGAAGGGGAGGGAGAGGAGCTAGGGCAGCGCACGGTGAGGGCGCTGTGGACGTCGTTGCTGTGGGTGCTGGACCACGTCGTGGAGTTGCCTGAGATGGTGGCGCGGGCGGGGAGGCGGCGGAGGAAGCCACATTAGCAGCAGTAGCAACAGTTGGCCGGAGGGACGCCATTGTCGCCGACGAGTGAAGCTCAGGTGGCTCATCCCCCTCTCTACCCTCTCCCACAGAAGATGAAGCCCGTGTGATGGCGGCGGAGGTCACAGGACACGGAGGCGACGGAGGGGAACAACGCGAGTGCGCACAGCGCCATGCCCAGGACGAGGAGGGGGATGGCACGGAGGGACGCCATTGCCGCTGACGAGCTCGCGAGTGAAGGTCAGCCGGCTCGGCCCCCTCTCTCTCCTCTCCCGGGGCTGCTCCGCCCGCCGCCGCCCCCTCTCCTCCCTCCCAGGCTCACCAGCCGCCTCTCTCCTCCCCCTCTCCAACCGCCCACTTCCGCGCTCGCCAGTGACCGCTCCGCCCGCCGCAGCTCTGCCCGCCGCCGCCCCCTCTCTCCCAGGCTCCCTATGCCACCGGCGGCCTCCGGAGAAGAGAAGAGAAGCGGAGAAAGAAAAGAGAAAAGAAGTGTGGGTCCACATTTTTTCTTCTCACTTACATGTGGCCCCATAATCGTTTTTATTTATTTTTGCTGATTAGGATGCCATGCCAGCGAAACCAGAGATCCATACTGCCTAGGACCTTTTTTTTGCACGGTTTTGTAAAGTTTAGGGATATACATTTCTGGTTTTGGGGTTAAGGGACCTCAGACAAACTCGACGTTAAGTTGAGGGACCTCCGGTGAACTTATTCCAGACTTGTTTATTTCCTTCTTGGCGATGGGCTGGGCAAGTTGGGCCAACGAAGGATCCGGGGTGAGTTACCTCATGCGTTACTCCATCGTATGTTAGGAAAGGCCGTGGGAATGGGATGATCAAATGGCTAATAATATAATTAGGATATAATCCAATGGCTGAATCCTTTCTTCCTATATAGTTGGTACCCACTACAAGCATTAACTCCTATAAAGCAGCCTCTAGGTTCATCCACGTCATCAGTGTTTTTCAGCCGTCTGATCAATCCGTCTGCTCAAGTACCATGCCGTAGGATCAAACTGTCATCAAGTGATCCGTAGATAGACAGGAGGCCCAAGAGCTGGGCTGATGGGCTCGTAGCCTCCCACGTCTGTTTCTCTCAGCCCATCTCTGTAGTACTCTTAATCACAGAGGTCAGGCAGGCATAGCGTCGGTGGATCATATTATCATAAGACATTCTCAGCAAATTGTGAGCAAGTTTATTTAGGATTTTTGCACTGATATTGCACACAGAAAAAAAAATGCTCTTTTATGCCCGCAGCAATGCGCGGGGTATCAACTAGTATTTCTTAATGACGTGGGCTTAACTAAATCTCAGCTAGTGGCATGCCCTTATAGGATTTATTTATTGATTTGATATATCAAATTGTTTGATTTGCTCCATAGTTATTTCTTTACAACTAAATTTTATCCAAATGGTAGGGTTCAAATTTTTGTTTTCGCTATTTCTATTTGGGTAATTTGAATTTTTGAACATAATTTGGTGAAATTCGAACATTATTTTTTTTGCCAAATTAACAAAAAGAGGGAAAAAACCAAAAAATTTTGGCCCCAGCAATTTTGTATCAGGGGTGGGGTAGGGTGTGGTGGTGGTTCGATAGACCCAAAAAATTTTGAACCCTAGCAAACAATGGCCAGTGAATGTATCATTTAGATCATGGCCAGTGAATGTACCATTTATCTCTTAATACACCCTCTATTCCAAAATTTGATGAGGTTGTTTTAGTTGGGAAAAAAATTACGAATATACTTGTTTTTTTAATAATTTACGTTTATATAGCTGCATAAGGCAGATTCGTAAAAATATACCCGTTCCGCGGAATAGAACGCGGGAACGCGACAGTCCCGCAGATCCAAAACGCGGGACATCGGTCCCGCGTAACAGTCGTGCGAGACCACGACGGTCCCGCGGTTTCAAAACGCGGGAGCGAGTTGGCTAGCGATTTATTCGCTGAGTCAGCACTGTTTAACACTGTTTGGGTACTGTTTTGCACTGTTTGGCACTGTTGCGGCCTGTTTAGGGCCGGTTCCGCACAGTGAACCTGCGGTACCATGCGTGTAAACAGTGTCAAATAGTTTCAAACAATATTGAAACAGTGCTACACGGTGCTAAACAACGATAAAAATCGCAGGCTGCCTTGCTGCCGCATTTTGTACCTGCGGGACCATCGCGGTCCCGCGCAACTATTCTGCAGGACCGACGGTCCCACGTTTTGGAGATGCGGGACCATCGCAGTTCCACGTTTTCGTCCCACGGGTGCGGGTATATTTTTGCGAATCCGCCCGATGCAAGTATATAAACGTAAATTATTAAAAAAATAAGTATATTAACAAATTTTTTTCGTTTTAGTTGTGCCTTTTTTTTATGTAAAGGCTAAGTTCTGTTGGTAGTTCTGGTGAGGGTGGGCGCTGCTCCCTTCACCGTTTCTGTTTTTCTCTGCTCTCTTATAATAAAATTGTAAGAAGGTAAAGATCATCATAAATACAAATCTAATCACTAAAATTATATGCTGCTAGTTTATTTATTAGTCAAATTTATATATGTTGACTTCTCCAAAATTAGAGGTGCTCAGTTTAGGACCAAGGAAGTAGAAAGCTAAATGTGGAGAGAGAGATATACAATCATGTGAGACAATTTATACATACCAGGAAAATACAAAATATTTCTTAAGTTATCTTGCAGAAAAAATATACCAAAATTTGGAATCCCATCGTCACCCCTAGTTTGAGTAGAAATTGGCAGTGATAGTGGTTGTATGCTGGTTGGAAAAAAATGTTTTTGAAAACCTGCAACGATGATATATATCTCTGTGGTAAGGTGTGTTATATGTCTTTTATTGTGGAACGGTATGCATGGAGGCCTGTAAGTACATAGTACATGTTGTATTTAGTCAACGTGGACATGACAGAGATGACCAAACAATCTCAGAATTATTGTAGCTACAAACGGACAGCTAGTGCATGTACGTGATACAAAGTGGATTTTAAGAGCACGTACGTCCGTACCATTTATTTACTGCATAGGATCAAAATAATTATAAAATATCATAAAACAAAAAAAATATTTTTTGGGAAAGGAAAACAAAATAGATCATGGTATCACACTTTCCTACACAGACATGCTTAATTAATCAAATTTGATATTAAAAAAGAAATAATAAAAATGCAATTATCAATTTCTGATTTATCGTTTATGTTATCCATATATATTTTTTTCTCCATATGTTGAATTTGATCTTGACATTTAATTAATGCATTTTTACGAAACATAGTGTACACACGTGCACACTTATGAACTCACACACGTTACACTACTCTCATTAGTACATCCGAGAGACTAGACCGACAAATCACCACCGGCACATTATTATTGATGAATATTATACTTCCTAGCTGCTAAAATATAAGGCATAAAAATTTTTATATGGTCTCCAAATTATACCCTGACCATCACACTTATTTATAGTTTATTACCAACAACTAAGAAATTAAGATCATTTACGCAAGTATACTGACATCGGAATCTAATCACTAAACATGCGTACTGTTTGTTTAGAAATTAGTCAAAGTTTGTATATGTTGACTTTTCTAAAATTATGGGTGCGCTATATTTTAGCACAAAGGAAGTAGAGGCCTAAATGTGGAGAGAGAGGCAATTAAATCCCATATATGTTGGTCATGTGAGTCCATTTATACATACCATATGAAAATATTAAATACTTTTAAGTTATTTCGTGGAAAAAATATATCAAATTCTGGAGTCCCACTGCCACCGCTGGTTCGAGTAGAAACTGGTAGTAATAGTGGACATATATAATGCTGTTTGAAAAACAAAATATATTGATAGTACCTAAGGGCTATTCGCATGTTAAAAAATGGGTAATGATGCCATCTCTGTGGTAATGTGTATTATGGAATGGTCTGCATGGAGGTCCACAAGTAAGTTAGGGTACACTTGACATATGACCAAACAGTCTCAGAATTAAATCACAAAAGACTTATTGTAGCTACAGCAGACATGTGAATGTCAATGTACAAATTGGAGTTTAAGAGCATATACCTTTGTAGGATCTTAATAACTATATAATATTATAAAATAAAAAAATTGAGAAAGGAAAAATAAAATAGATTGTGGTATCTTACTTCCCTAAACAAACATGCTTAATCGAATTTTATCATTAAAATTAAAGAATAACAATATCAACCATATACGAATGCAGTTCTCAAATTTGGATTGTCTCTGTTTATTTCTCCATATATTCTATTTGATCTTGATATTAGTTTCATGTGTGTTTTTTATGAAACTGAATTGAAACAAATATGCTCAGATACACGCATGTACCTCTATGAGTACCTACGAAAGACTAGGCCGACTTATCTTAAGATCAACGAGATCACCTTAGCTGTTTTGTTGTCGATGGTATGTTGCCTAATTTAGCCATAAATGCGAGCACATAAAGGATCTTAACTACGTGAAATCCAAGAATCATTGAAATTAGAAACAAAAAGATATACGTTAGTGCATCCTTTCTCCACACAGAGCATGCAATTGGGCAAGTCCATAACATATGCAATAATTTGCAAATTTAAGAGTTTAGTACTAAATACATTGAAAGGAGAACTCATCTAAAAAAAATCACAAAACATGTTATATCAAAAAAATTAAATTAAAATCACTATTTTTATTAAAATATAAATACTATATTAAAAATCCCTTAATCAGTAAACGTATAAATAAAAATAATATGCAAATAACAAAATTAAGAATATAAGAGCATATATAAAAACCATCTAAAGGGTAACTAAAGTTTAAATATAAATATTAATTAGATTTCCCTGCAAATTTCAACACAAACTCTATGTATATATATGTATATATATATATATATATATATATATATATATATACATATATATGTATATATATGTATATTTATATATGTATATGTATATATATATATATGTATATATGTATTAATGTATATATGTATACATATATATATACATATATACATATATACATATGTATATATATATACATATACATATATATATATGTATATATGTATATATGTATACATATATATACATATATACATATATATATATACATATATACATATATACATATATATATATATATACATATATACATACATGTACATACATACATGGCAACATACTTTCAATTGTATTACACCTAGGGTTAAAATCTTAACGTCAAATTCATTATATTTTAGCCGTAACAAAAAAAACAAAAAATCTGACAGTTTTAAGGTTGCAATTTTGTCAGAATTTTATCTTTTTTGTTATTCTCTATGTAGAATGAATTTGAAGATGCGACTTTACACGTAGATGTAATACTATTGAAAGTACATGTATGAATTTTTCTAGAATTTTTTGTGATAATTTTTAGTTGGTGTACACGGTGTGTACATGCGAGGGCCTGTGTGCATAGGATACGCTCCCTACATACATACATACATACATACATACATATATATATATATATATATATATATATATATATATATATATATATATATATATATATATGAAAATGCAGATTTGCACTCGAGCTCACATGCACACACAATCTACACCATTGATGTGTTCCAAGATTCGTGCTGCAAAATGTACCTAACCTTGACCAAATGAATTCTTACTATAGAAAGAAAAGATAAGGTTGGTACACAACACATATAATAAGTATGTTGCATTTTTTTTACCAAATATTTTTTTTCAATAACAATCATATATGAAATTTGTGCATGGTATTTGCCTAACCCTTATTTTTTTTATAACATGATATTTAGTCAACATGAGAAAATGTTACATCTATTATATCACCAAATTATCATCTTGCAAAAATGATATATCCTACCATCCAAAACTACATAAACGAGGTAATTATATAAACAAGATAATTTATATAAACAAGGTAAATTTGATATGATAATTTGATAACCTCAATGTTTTACATATAAGAAAAAAAATTACATCAACAAAAATATTGTATAAAGTAAACATCACGTATGGTACATTTTGTTAGTACCTAATGTACCTGCCCTAAGATTCGTGCAACCTATATATAGGGTGTAGATTGTGGGTGCATGTGTGCTCGAGTGCAAAAAATTCAACTATATATATATATATATTCAAACTTATAGAGCTAGACGTGATCTACAACTTTGTGATTGATAATATTTTCATTTGAGATCATTTACATGGTTGAATATGGGTTATAAGAGATCTGATCTGTTCTGAAAAAAATCATTTTTTTTATTTTCTTTTACAAACGAATGAGGATAGAGACATGACCTATTTCCAAGTTGTAGAGGTCAGCCAGCTCCACCTAGGGACATCGTCGGACGGTAGGAATCGGTTGCTCTAAACCTTCTCACCTGGTTTTCCTATTATCTTCTTTCCTTACAAATGCAGTTAGTAAAGAAAAGCCAAGTCGAGTACAATAAAAACTAATAGCTTCCTTTCGTTATCTGCATATGCTTTCCTCAAAAGGTCTAGCTTTGCCAAAATCAATAGTTTAGTTGAGACATACAACTTTGTAATATAATATATAATATTTTCATGAGATCATTTATATGCACAAATATGTGTTACATTTCATGAGATTGAAAAAGCAAAAATTTCAAATTGTCAAATGATCTTGGATGGAGACATGCCCACTATCAATATTGTAAAGTTTGATGATATCTACATCTTTGTAACTAACAATATTTTCACTTGAAGTCATCTAGAGTGTCAAATATGTTCTACACATTTCAGACATAAATAGTCCACAATAACAACAAAAATGTTGACATGTGCTATATAGGTGAGATGGCTAGGGTACGCTATGTGGAGCAAGTTGTCCCACGTTTGAGCATTTTATGCCACATATGCTCATAGTTGTCTCGAAAAAACATGGATTTGTTGCTACCGATATGTTACCATGGTTAGATGCCGATACAAAATTCAGAAATCGGTCATCAGTGACAACTTGTAATTTTGATCCATCATAGATGACCTATCTATCACAACAGGTGGTAAGTTATAACCCGTAGTGGTATGTGGTAAGTCTTTAGACGTCACAGATGACTTACCACCTGTCATTTGTGATAGGGTATTCGCCCGTCATAGATGATGTTTTTCATATCACTACGAAATGATCAGTGATGCAGATTTGGGTTACCACTTGTCATAGATAAATGGTTTCTAGGTAGTGCATGTATATGCAAGGTAACTACTATTACGCAACTTGGTAACAGCATATAATCCAAACTTATAGTTAAAGCCTCGTTTATCTATGTGCAAGTCGCTTGAGCAATTGGGTTAGGAGTACTATTGGAAACAAGGGAAGGGAGTTTAGATGGAGATCAAGAGAGATAATGGGAGAAGCAACACAATTCATACTTTTACCTCCATTAATGGATGAAACTGCTTCTTCCAAGAGATGTGGTAAAAATCAAAACAATGTAATGGAATTATGGTATGGATATCGAAGCGGAGTCCTGTAGGTCTATGTTGAAGAGTGCCCAAAATTGAAATTTTGGTGGTATAAAACTAAATACATGCTTTTGACAGAAGATGGATTTTTGTCCTTCTAAGAACATCCCTTCGTGATGTGCATGTCATATAAAAAATCATCAATTTTTTTTAAATTTTTTTTTGACAAGATAGATCAATATTGAACATGCACATTCAAATTTGACCTATTAATTAAAAAATAAAAGTTTGACTAAGTCATTTTTTTATTTTTGTTTCTAATTGTATAAGTTGAATTTGAGATTGCATGCATGTTTGTTGATTGATATATCACATATTGATCTATCTTATTAATATTTTCGAAAATTTTGATGACTTGTAGGTGGCATGCAGAAATGAGGGGATGTTCCCTCTACGGATGAATAGACCTTTCTTTTGACTTTTCCCTTTTTGATGATATGAAACCAAACCTTGCTAGCTTTTATAGTGGGAGTAGCTATATTTATGTCGCAATATTTTTCACAAAAAATAGTTGGCATGCATTTACATTGTAACTCCCTAAATTACATATGTAATTTTAGTGTATTTACAATGTAAGTCCCAAAATTACATATATAAGTCCTAAAATTACATATGTAAATCCCAAATTTACATACTAATTACATATATAAGTGGTGTGTAAGTGGGATATAACTACTGTATAAATTAGTATAAATATATAAATAACCACCTACCTAGTTTGTAGTTGTTGCGCAACAGTACGTGCACACATTAGATGAGGTGACCTTGATCTAGCCAAGCACACGATCTGTCCTGAATAGTATCCTAGCCGTCAGATGTTGACTGTAATCAGCCACAAAATGTGACGACAACTTTTTAGCAAACCCGATAGTTTAAATCATTTTAACACTGCAAATTATCTACACTTACACTACAATTACAATGTAAATTTTAAAACTTTATAAATATTATGTAAATTTGAAAACTTGAATTGTTATATTTTCTCAAAACAAAGGGTGGGCACGCAATACGAGAGAAAAAATGATTTCATTATTAATTTTACGACGGAGGCGAAGTCACTAGCACAGGTTTGGTCATCTGTAACGGGCGGCAATCCTCATCTCTATCGGGTAGAGCCCCCGTAATAGAGCAAAGGCAAGTGATGTGGTAAAATATCTCAATCAGGCATCTGGCCGTCACGGATGACACATATCTCAATCAGGCTAACATAAAAGCCCGTCACGGATGACTCTCATCTCAAATGGACCTAAATTATAGCCCGTCACGGATGACTCTTATCTCAATCGGGTCTAAATTGTAGGCCCGTCACGGATGAGAAAATATCACATAAAAAAATAAAATTCCAAAAAAAGAAACCTTAGCTGCAGGCGGCAGCACTGCTGCCCGAGCTCGCCGGCCGCACCCGCCGCAAGCTACCCCTACCGCCCCAAAAATCCACACCCAAAACCCACAAAAAAATTTATTCCCAAATCCACAATTTAAATTTGCATCACAAATCACAGGTAACAAATCCACAAATCAAGCACAGTTAACAAATTCAAATGTCATCACAATTTACATCACAGAAACAAATCCACAGGATCTTCGTTGCCGTCGTCGAGAGATGAACGCAAACACCGTCGGATCCATCCCCACCCACCGCGCGAACGTCGAGAGCCGCCGCCGCCGCCGGTGGGGAGGCAGGCACCGGATCCGGCTCTCCCCACCAACATAGCCGCCGGATCCGCCGCCCCCTACCCCGCGCCGCCACCCCCTCCCTGAGCCAACTCCGAGAGCTGCCGCTGGTGGGGAGGCAGGCCTCCCGAGCATCGCCGCATCCCGAGCATCACTAAGAGCCCTCCCAAGCATCGCCGCCGCCGCCGGTGGGGAGGTAGGCGCCAGATCCGACTCTTCCCACCAACACAGCCGCTGGATCCATCGCCCCTCTCCCTGAGCCGACTCCAAGAGCCGCCGCCATTGGGGAGGCAGGCCTCCCGAGCATCGCCGCATCCCGAGCATCGCCGAGAGCCCTCCTGAGCATCGCCGCCGCCGCTGGTGGGGAGGCAGGCGCCGGATCCGGCTCTACCCACCAACACAGCCGCCAGATCCGCCGCCGCCCCCTCCTCCGCATCGCCGGAGCCATTGACCTCCCTACCACAGCCGCCGGAGCCGCTGCTGCTGAGAGGAGGGAGGGAGAGGGTGGCGGTGTGTGGGTTGACAGGGGAAGAGACGATGGGTGGGTGGATTGGTGGGTGGCGGTTTAAATGCCTTTTTTTAAGGGAACTTTTTTTTTTTGGGTGGCCATGTTTTCTCAATCGTTCCTTCTTTGGAACCCGTCACCGATGTGCTTCATCACTGACGGGCTTAGTAAGTGGGCCCGATTGAGATAGTGGAGGTCATCTCAATTGGGCCTAACTGTGTGCCCGTCACAGATGAGTGTCATCGGTGACGGGCTATATGTACTTGTGCCTCGATTATATCTGTACGAGTATATCTACAACGGTGTAATTTTAGGTTCGATTGAGATGACTTCGTTCTGATGGCCTAAGAAGTTCAGGCATGTATGAGATGATCTGTACTAGTGAGTGCTAATGAGCTTGGAGCTTGATTAGGTGCAGTTGGTTCGTTCGCATAAGTTGTAAGATAGGTGTAGGTGCTTGATCAGTTGCAGGTGCTAATTAATCTTATCGGAGGATCTCACTGTTAAAACATCTGACTGTAATTAGCCCTAAAATATATCGATACAAACTTAGCAATACCGTATATGGATATATAAATATATATATATATATATATATATGTATATGTACCGTTTAAATATGTTGGGCTCTATGATTGAGTAGTAATGACATGATTTTTGGCAAATCACCGTCTGTTTCATATATGCAGGTAATTTTCAGAGCAACACATTGGCTCAGGTCTTGGACACAACTACAAAAGTGTGAGGAAGAGGGCGAGTGCTTAAAAGTTGCATGTCATAATCTTGAGATAACGGTTATGCAACTGTTTACCAATTTTGGATGAAGATTCACAAATAGAATTCAATAATTGTGTAATACTTATCTTGAGTTGGTAGTCTTTAGCTAGTTTGTCTTTTCTTCACGGTTGGTGTCTTCTTTTTTTGTGAACTATTTTATTTTTGTGTGTTACGTTGTAATAATTTGTTATAGCTTGTTGAGCAAAGGCCGGAATACTCTATTCCATTGTCTTAAACAAAAAAAAAAAACTCCCTCAGCACGACCAGGCCATGCTCAAGAGCACTATAGAGCTATATATATATTTACTACTGCTATAGCAAAAAATCTCTCCACTGACAAACAAAGCACAAGAGTAAGATGGATGTTCCTTCTGTCAGTTCAGTTGTGATCCCCATTTTGGTTGTCCTGGTCTCGAGACTCCTGACAAGCGCCCTGGTGCACCTGTTGTGGAAGCCCTACGCTATCACCAAGCTGTTCCGTGGGCAGGGCATCACAGGCCCCAAATACAGGCTCTTCGTCGGGTCCCTCCCGGAGATCAAGCGCATGAAGGCCGCCGCTGCCGCCGACGAGGTCGCCGCCGGCGCCCACTCCCACGACTTCATCCCCATCGTGCTGCCCCAGCACAGCAAATGGGCCACAGATCACGGTACGTACGCATGCTTCTTCCGGCCAGTGATCCCTCAGCTAATTAAGTTCATCGTCATATCGATCTGTGTAGTACTCCTTAATTATTCAGTGACCTTTCAATCGATGAGTGATGTGATGTGATCCGGCCACGTATGTACTATGTATGTATGGCACAGGGAAGACGTTTCTTTACTGGCTTGGCGCTGTGCCGGCCGTCAGCCTCGGCAGGGTGGAGCAGGTGAAGCAGGTGCTGTTGGAGAGGACGGGGTCCTTCACGAAGAACTACATGAACGCGAACCTGGAGGCGCTGCTGGGCAGGGGCCTCATCCTGGCCAACGGCGAGGATTGGGAGCGCCATCGCAAGGTTGTGCACCCAGCGTTCAACCACGACAAGCTCAAGGTTAATTAGTTACTCCCTCCATCCCAAAATATAATTATTTTTAGCATAATAACAAGTCAAACATTTTTAATTTTGACCATTAATAGTAAAAAAAATTTAAAAAGATCAATCATGTAAAATTAATGTTACTAGATTTATCATTAAACAACCTATCATAATATGAAACTCTTTTTATTTAAAACATCATAGTTTTATAGATATTATTGGTTAAAGTAGCATCTCGGAGACTGTGTCAGGATCCAAAAATACTTATATTTTAGGACGGATAGAGTAATTCTAGCTCGATCAACTGCGTGTTGTGTGTTACTGTCTTCTTCAAACCACGTAATTAGTTTTCTTTCTTTTTCACCGCTTTCCCTTTTTTTTTCATCAATATACACCTAAAACTAATAGCACAAAAGGTTATATATAGCCGATTTAAATTTAGATTTAAATATTTTTATACAAAGAGAGTGTTTCTATACATAATGTTATGCGTGTCGAGTTTACAATATATATATTTATTATATTTCTATATCTGACATGTTAATTAGCCCTGAATTAGAGGATCATATATATCTTTTGTGTCGATCTCTCAGTTCATGTCTGTGGTCATGGCGGAAAGCGTGGAGTCGATGGTCCAGCGCTGGCAATCACAGATACAGCAAGCTGGAAATAACCAGGTTGAATTAGACCTAAGCAGAGAGTTGTCAGAGCTTACTTCTGATGTGATCACCCGCTCGGCCTTCGGTAGCAGCCACGAGGAGGGCAAAGAGGTCTACCAAGCACAGAAAGAGCTCCAAGAACTGGCCTTCTCATCATCATTAGATGTGCCAGCTCTGGTTTTTCTAAGGTATTAGATACTCTTTTCTTGCCACCTACTACATCAGTTCTTATTTCTTCATTCGTAAACTACAACTAATATATACTTCCTCCGTTTAACAATATAAGTCATTTTAGCATTTCCCATATTCATATTGATGTTAATGAATCTAGACTGTCTAGATTCATTAACATCAATATGAATGTGAAAAATGGTAGAATGACTTATATTGTGAAACAGAGCGAGTAATTTTGTTTCCTTGATCTTATGGTTGTTCACACGCAGGAAATTACCAATCGTAAGGGGGAACACACGAGCTCATCAGCTCGTCAAGAAATCGAGGACCATGCTCATGGAGATAATCGAAGGACGGCTTGCCAAAGTCGAAGCTGCCGAAGCCGGCTATGGCAGTGATCTTCTTGGACTGATGCTGGAGGCACGAGCTCTGGAGAGGGAAGGGAACGGCCTGGTTCTCACCACCCAGGAGATCATAGATGAGTGCAAGACCTTCTTCTTCGCGGGGCAAGACACTACCTCCAACCACCTCGTCTGGACGATGTTCCTGCTGAGCAGCAACGCTCAGTGGCAAGACAAGCTACGGGAGGAGGTGCTGACAGTGTGTGGAGATGCAATTCCAACGCCCGACATGGCTAACAGGCTGAAACTGGTACGTTGAACTTTGTCTGACTGAGTCAGGGTTTTTCAATTTCGAAATTAGATTTTTTTTGCCAGGGGACCGAAATTATCGAAATTTCAAAAATTTCAAAACGAAATTGCAAACCTACTCTGAGTTCGTTCGGGTAACTTGCTGCGGCAATTTCTTCGTTCTCCACGAGCACGCTTTCAAACTGCTAAATGTTTTTTATACAAAAGTTTTTTCAGAAAAAATGAAATAAATCCATTATTCCAGTCTCAATTAGTCATACGCCTTTCGGTTTGTCTCGTTTCTCATTCCAACAAAAATCCTGAATGAACCGCCCAAACAATCTTTTTTTTTTAGGAAACAACAGGAGAGGCTCCTACTATATAAAAAAAAGATATTTACATAGTTATGTGTACAAAATTAAAAGGAGTATGCCCAAACAAACTCACCCTTCATTTACTCCATCCATCTATCGATTCATTTTAATTTGTTGTTTTTGCCCTCATTTTGCGTGAGAATTTATCATTTGGCCTTCAGGTTAACATGGTTCTCTTGGAATCACTGAGGCTGTACAGCCCAGTAGTAATCATAAGGAGGATTGCTGGTTCAGATATCGATCTTGGCAACCTAAAAATTCCCAAGGGAACTGTGCTTTCCATACCGATCGCCAAGATACACCGGGACAGGGATGTATGGGGACCCGATGCCGACGAGTTCAACCCTGCAAGGTTCAAGAATGGCGTGTCGAGAGCCGCGAGCTACCCAAACGCGCTGCTGTCCTTCTCACAGGGTCCAAGAGGTTGCATCGGCCAGACCTTCGCGATGCTAGAGTCGCAGATCGCGATCGCCATGATCCTCCAGAGGTTCGAGTTTAGGCTGTCTCCATCGTACGTTCATGCTCCCATGGAGGCGATCACCTTGAGGCCCAGGTTTGGACTTCCTGTTGTCCTAAGGAATCTCCAGGGATGAGATGGACCGTACGTACTATTATATATTATACAGTGTGTCGATCTCTACGGTTCGTGCCTTCATTATATATTTGCGCAATTTTCCTTTATTTATCCTACGGAAAAGGTAATGAGTGAAAGTGAATACTGTTATCCAGAAGAAGCAACACACATTTTGGCTGGAAAAGTAAATGAATAAATTCTACTCCGGCCACTTGAATATATATATTACAAAGCTTCTATGTTGGTCTAGAAATATGCAGCAGAAACTCAAGGTACACTTTATGACAAAGTTAAAAATTTGAGATTTGCTCCTGTCAAAAAAAAAAGTACCTCAAGGTACCAGTACCTCACGGTACCAAATCATTTCCGATCATTGGATCTAATTAACAATACCCGTCCTATCCAGCTAGATCCAATGATCGGAATCGATTTGGTACCGTGAGGTACCATTACCTCGAGGTATTTTTTGTTGGTCTAGAGCAAATCTCTAAAAAAATATAGGTGTATAATACTCCTGTCCCTTCTGCTACATTTCTTTGTAGGATCGAACAACGATAACTAACCCAACCAAAGGGGGTGAATGGTTGGAGTACCCAAAAATCCAAACTTTTAGCGGCAATAAAAGTTACACTTGAATCAAATGAAGATCGGACAGACCGCATGTCCTCTGCCGGTCTAACCGCACTTGTGCCGCCGGTCTAACCGGTGTAGATCGTCCGGTCGAACTGCTGCCATGTCGCTTTCTGTCACTGCAACCGTCACCTTCTGTCGCCGCAACCATCACCGGTCTGACCGCCGAGGAGCCACCGGTCTGACCGGACAGATGTCTTTGGTCTGACTGTCAGTTTGACCACCGCACCTGAGCAAACACAAATCAAAGATCATTCAAAATAGATTGAAACTTTATTAGTTCTATATGTGTTTACAAAGTGCAACAACAACACTCACAAAAATCTCGACTAAAACTCGAAACCTTAACTTTACTCTCAACTCAACTCTAATCGATACCGGGAGGCTACACCCTCCCTCTCTATATATACCCGAGGTATGCAGCCTAAAGCCACGAACCAATCTTGTACAAGTCGTCCTAATCTCCTAGGAAACCTTCTCGTACAAGAAACAAACTTTACAAACTCCAATTGTATCAAATTTGGACTCCCCTCAAATTCAACTCCGCATCCCATACGCATATAATATCTCCATCGTATGTCATATGGAATCTTCACCAACCATGTGTATTGATCTTTAGCCTAAGCATCTCACATGATATCCTGACTGTCTGGATGTCATCTTCTCAAGTTGACTCCCGATCCATCACCGGCAACACTCTCCCGAGACGCCAACTCACCTACACATGCTTCAACCAAGAAACCATATCCGAACACAAGTTTTTTCCAACTTGACTCATTGTTAGCACACAACAATACTAGATATATACGCATAGTATCCATCTAGAAGCCATAATCATAGAATAATCACAAATATCCAAAATAACAACCCGAAACCGAAACCGAAACCGAAACCGGCACAACGTCGGTCAGTCAGACCGCGGGCTGGCTGGTCTGACCACGCGAATACCGCCGGTTTGACAGGCTACCACAGCCTAATCTGACCGGACCTAAACAAATCGTAATCCCTGTTCATCATATGAAAATCCAATCATCTCCAAAACTACTTCACCAATAATCACCAAATATCAATACTATTCTCCCATATGTTATTGGATTCCATCATATGAAAATCCAATCATCTCCAAAACTACTTCACCAATAATCTCCAAATATCAATACTATTGTCCCATATGTTATTGGATTCTTGTTACTTGAACCATCGAACTGGTATAGCCTGTCCTCACCAATGCGAAAAGACGATCAGGAAAATCCAATGGTTCAAAAATCTACTCGATCTAAATCAATTAAATTCACCAGCGCCAGCAACTTAGGGCACTAGTTCAGAATGGATTTAGGCATGCGTGGCCAATTGATGGAGAAACTATTTTTTTTACATTGCTTAATTAAATGAACTAACTAACATAATACATTTTGGGATGATGTTACTATTTCTGAAATGATTCTGATCGCCTTTATTTCAAAAGTAGTTACCCATATAGTTCCTCTCCCCTATCATGCTTGGACTGCTGAAGTCTTCGTGCTGGAGTATACAAATTTATCTGGGCAATGCATGCGAATTGGAATATAATTCATTTTGCATCGTCTAAACCAGCACTCTTAAAATGCATGTGTTGTGTAATTCCTGGCAACAAAGTAGGCTGGATCAGTCGCATTACCAAATTGGTTGGCTACAATCTCTAGGCAGATAAGATATGTTGGCCCAAAATCGGGAGACATTGGCCCAACCGGGAGAAAGCCTTGCTACACCCCAAAAGCTAGCTCAAGAGGTCAGGGACTCCTTCTACTTTTAAGTTGGTTCAACTCCAACTAAATTAGCAATGTGGGACTATTCCCAACAATCCCCCCGTCACATATTGGTGCCCCTCAACACTGACCGGCCCCACACACGGGCACATATGGGCCTCACACCCGCGGTCCATTGGGCTTTGGGCTTACACCACCCTAAGTGTGCACAAGCACTAGAGATTGTGGGTTTGGTGTGCACAGTGGGAGAATCTCTCACTCAAGGAGAAGAACCACAAGGCTGGTGGTGGTCACAGTGGCATTCGTTCATGGCCACAATGACAACAATGACGACGATGCAAGTGATGATTCCAATGACAACGGGCGCATGTCGGACAGGAAGATAGGGAAGTGCTACAACTGTGGCATACGTGGGCATCTTGCCAAGGATTGCCGCAAGCCAAGGAAGGAACATGCACTTGTCGCAACGGCCGACGAAGAGCCGTGTCTCCTATGATGAAGTGTATGTGAATTATGCAAGTCATGATTAGGGGAGGTATTGTTAGCATTAATCCGTCATGATTAGGGGAGGCATTGCTAGCATTAATCCTTACTTGCATATGTATTTAATCTTGTATGAGTTGCTGGTAGCTAGGAAGGTGATATACGTGCGCATATGTGTCATGCATGTAGGTGGTGGTTAGTTAAGTACTGCTTGGTCGATTAGAGATCAGCAATTGCATGTGTTGCAGCTTGACTAAAAAATCAGTGAGTTTGAGAGTAGAAGTAGCAAGTTAGTTAGCTGTATGCATGGTTAATCTGTTAGTTAATTAACTGCATGTACGTGGGGCTAAAGTAGGCTTATATTTTTTCACTTGTTGGCCCAAAACCGGGAGACATTGGTCTAACTGGGAGAAAGCCTTGCTACACCCCAAAAGCTAGCTCAAGAGGTGAGGGACTCCCCCACTTTTAGGTTGGTTCAACTCTTAACTAAATTAGCAATGTGGGACTATTTCCAACAATCTCCCCCGTCATACATTGGTGCCCCTCAGCACTGACCGGCCCCACACACGGGCCCATACGGGCCTCACACCCGCGGTCCACTAGGCTTTGGGCTTACACCACCCTGAGTGTGCACAAGCACTAGAGATTGTGGGTTTGCGTACACAGTGGGAGAGTCTCACACTCAAGAAGAAGAACCACAAGGCTGGTGGTGGTCACAGTGGCATTCGTTCGTGGCCGCAATGACAACAATGACGACGATGCAAGTGATGATTCCGATGACAACGGGCGCATGTCGGACAGGAAGATAGGGAAGTGCTACAACTGTGGCATACGTGGGCATCTTGCCAAGGATTGCCGCAAGCCAAGGAAGGAACATGCACTTGTCGCAACGGCCAACGAAGAGTCGTGTCTCCTATGATGAAGTGTATGTGAATTATGCAAGTCATGATTAGGGGAGGTATTGTTAGCATTAATCTGTCATGATTAGGGGACGCATTGCTAGCATTAATCCTTACTTGCATATGTATTTAATCTTGCATGAGTTGCTGGTAGCTAGGAAGGTGATATGTTCACGTGCGCATGTGTGTCATGCATGTAGGTGGTGGTTAGTTAAGTATTGCTTGGTCTATTAGAGATCAGCAATTGCATGTGTTGCAGCTTGACTAAAAAATCAGTGAGTCTGAGAGTAGAAGTAGCAAGTTAGTTAGCTGTATGCATGGTTAATCTGTTAGTTAATTAACTGCATGTACGTGGGGCTAAAGTAGGCTTATATTTTTTCACTTGTTGGCCCAAAACCGGGAGACATTGGTCTAACCGGGAGAAAGCCTTAATTAACTGCATGTACGTGGGGCTAAAGTAGGCTTATAATTTTTCACTTGTTGGCCCAAAACCGGGAGACATTGGTCTAACCGGGAGAAATCCTTGCTATACCCCAAAAGCTAGCTCAAGAGCCCCCGTCACGTCACACATTGGTGCCCCTCACAGCACTGACCGGCTCCACACACGGGCACATACGGGCCTCACACCCGTGGTCCACTGGGCTTTGGGCTTACTCCATCCTGAGTGTGCACAAGCACTAGAGATTGTGGGTTTGGTTTTGATACCACTTGTTAGCCCAAAATCGGGAGACATTGGCCCAACCGGGAGAAAGCCTCGCTACACCCCAAAAGCTAGCTCAAGAGGTGAGGGACTCCCCCCGCTTTTAAGTTGGTTCAACTCCAACTAAATTAGCAATGTGGGACTATTCCCAACAAGATATTGTAGCATGTGGATTAGAGTCCGACATCTTCCCTCACCACAAAGGAATTTTCATCTTATCTATAAACGTCTCATATTTGAGTGTATCCTTCCGTATAAAAATAGGTATACAGTATTACTAGCAGCTACGAATCAGCTGATGCATAATCCGTAACACTGTCAACTAGTATCTACATGGTAGCTAGCATCATGTCAACCGGCCCTGTTCGAATCTTTTGAAGATTAATTGAGAAAACTTTTTATATAAAAGTTGTTTTAAAATATCTTCCTTAATCATTACAAATTAAAAAAAAAGATATATATTTGATATTTTAAAACAACTTTTATATAGAAAGTTTTCGTACAGAACACACCGTTTTGTAGTCCGAAAAGCGTGCTAACGGAAATTGAAGTAAAATCTTTATCTTTATGCGAAAAGAATGGGGCCCTCTCAATCTACAACCAGTAACTTCAACTTGGCATGAATCTTTTGAGCTGCATTTAAAAACAAAACTTACCCTAGAACACCACTTGAAGGGAAAGAATGAAAACTAATTAGCCAGGAAATCCAATTATTATTCTCAAACTGAACTTGTCTATTATAATATATAATTTATTGGAAAGAGAATCACATCACACATTCAACATGTGTATTATGCTCGATGCAAAAGTATATATAACGCATATAATATTTATATATATATGGTCTCTAACTTATACTGTGACCATCAAATTATACCTTGTGAGAGGATGAGGTAGGCGGTGGGCCATATATTAATGCTATGGTATATATCTATAGGTAACTATTGTATGGCTAAGCTATTAAATGGCTATATATGACACGACAATAAGTTATAGCCAATAGTTGGTTATATTATTAGCCTTGATCAAATGTGTTATGTACCATGCGCTCAACGCAAGAAAGCAATGCTAATGTGTTGTTTGGAATGCTAACACATTGATAAAATCGAAGTTCACGATCGTATATATCATTATAGTCCATAACTTGACCGATTTGTATCTTATATTGCTTCAACTTTTTAGTTAGGCCTTTATTTCTATGAAACATTTGCTCTTAGTGCGATTGGAGCCTACTCTAATGCTAGTGCAAGGAAAGTTACGTTGACAATATTGATGTAACTTTATTCAACATAGTACTACCGGTTAATTAAAGAACTTTTGAAAATTGGCAGGAGATAGCGATTCTACGTTCCCTGGTACTGTACAACATGTGTATTAGCGGAACCGTATGCACATTTGACCACAGGTTAGAGTACATACATGTTGTGCAACTGCTGTGTTTAGTCAGTGTTGTAGATTTACTCCCCATATCACGAAGCATACTGAAAATTAATTCCTAGGAGACTTATTACTACTGTACCAACACCGGACAACAAGTCAAAAACATGGATATGTGATGTACGTGATAGGAATTGGATTTTAAGCCTTGAGAACACAACCTTTCAGATAAATTAAATTATGGTTCCATATATCCCTACAGTTGGAAAAAATTGTAATAATGCCATCTCTGTGGTAATGTGGTACACACAGAGGCACATATGTTATGTGTACTTGTTATATGACAAGTTTGGAAATAATATCTTGGGAGACTTAATGTAGGTACGTCAAACAACCATTGGTGTTGAAAAAGTTAAGAAATAAGCAATTATGCTATCTTCATGGCAACGTGTATTGTATAACCTTTTTCATGGAACTGTACTTATGGATGCTCGTGTGATACAGTACATATATGTCGTATTTAGTCTATGTATGCTTGACTTACGACCAAATAGTTTGGAAATAAATATCGGAAGACTTAATGTAGGTATAACAGACATTCAACACATGTGCATGATAAATAGAGTGGATTTTGAGGGCACATATCCTCGTTACCTTTATTTATTTTTTGCATAGGCTCTATATAATTGTATAATATCATGCAATAAAAAATATATTTGTAAAGGAAAATAAATAGATCATGGTATATCACACTTCCGAAAACAAATATGCTTAATCAAATTTGATCCGAAAAAATAAAGAATAATAAATTCAACGATAATACGGCGGTGATTCTAAAATTCTGGTTGTTTCTGTTTATTTTCTCCATATATTGAATTTAACCTTGATATTCCTTTCATGTGTTATTTTATGAAACACAAAACAAACAAGGATGCTTATATACATGCACATACACAGTTGCCCTTATGAACTCTTACATGTATACCATACCCTAATGAGATTAATGAAATCACCACATGTGTCTCACAGTCGACGTGTATATATTACTCCGTCGGCGATTCTAATATTTAGATATTAGTCAAAGTTTACATATCTTGACTTTTCAAAAATTATGGGCATACTAAATTTTAAGATGGAGGAAGTAGGAGGAAAAATGTGGAGAGGGAGAGAGATGGGTAAATCTTATGTATCATTCACGTGAGACCGTGTATATGTATCAGGAAAATACAAAATATGATTTTGACTTATTTTGAAGAAAAAATATATAAAAACTTTGGATCCCACAATCGCCACTGATTTTGGTAGAAACTAATTGGGATTGGGGCTAGGGATGCAAGTGGGTTGACCCGCGGATCCTCTTATAGGTCAAACAAGTGGTAACCCGCAGGTTCCTGCGTTATCACCCGACTTGCCGCAGTCAGGATCAATCCATGAACTCACTTATATATCAAATTAGTAGGTAACCCATGGGTTACTCACTAATTTTTTCCTATAAGAAGGTTCACGGGTTGGCCCACTTGTTTCCCTAATTGGGGCCATACAAAGCTTGTTGGAAAACCAAAGTGATAGAACCTATTGGTTATTTGTAGATTAAAAATTTTATAATGATGTAATCTCTGAATAATGTGTATTGTATTTCATTTTTCTGAAACTGTACGCATGGAGTCCCATATGTTAATGTACATACATGACATATGCTAGTCTATTTGTACTTGTCATAAGACAAGTTTAGAACTAATATTTTGGGAGACTTAATGTAGGTACACCAGACAACCGTCACATGTGGATGATACAAAGTGGACTTTGAGGGCATCTACCTTCTTAACCTTTATATTTGGTGAAGGTTCTTAATGATTATAGGATATCATGAAATAAAAAATATTTATTTTTGAAAATGAAAATAAAATATATTTTTCTATCACACTTCCATCAACAAACACGCTTAATCAAACTTGTTCTTAAAAAATAGAAAACATAATAAATTCAACCATATACGACTGCAATTCTCAAATTTGATTGCTAAAGTTTATTTTCTCCATATATTTAATTTAATCTTGATATTCCATTCATGTGTTTTTTTTATGAAACACAGTACAAACAAGGACGCTCCTGTACACGCATGTGCTTATGAACTCACACACGTATATCATTAACCAATGAGCACGTCTAGTGGACCGGACCAACGTTTCTTAAGATTAATGAAATTATCACGTGCGTCTCATAGTCGATTTATATTCTACTCTGTTGGTGCCATAGTATAAGGGATATAATATTTTTGAATGTTTGTCGTACAATAGTGTATTGAAATACAAATGTAATCAATAAAATTATATATTTGTAGTTTAAAAGTATTAGTCAAAGTTTACATATGTTGGAATTTTCCAAAATTATAGTTGTACTATATTTTGGGACGAAGGAAGTAGGACCGAAGATATGGAGATAGATGAAAATACCATAGATCAATTACGTGAGACCGTGTATATTTACCATGAAAATGCAAATATTTTTGACTTATTTTGAAGAAAAAAATATGTAAAAACTTATAATCACACTACCGCCGCTACTTTCGGTAGAAACTAGCTGTGATTGCGGCCATACAGTGCTAGCTGGAATGGCTATTTGCAGATTAAAAAAAATCGGTAATGATGCAATCTCTGAGTAATGTGTAGGGGTGAAAACGGATTGGGTAATATCCGATCCGATCCGATCTGATCCGCTTTGAATCCGTTCGAAATAAGAATATGGTATGGGGTTTCAGAAATCCGGCGGATATGCATGCAGATGTGGATAGTATGATGCGGACGCAGATGAGGATACGGTATCTCTAAAATCCGGCGGATGCGGATTATCCGACCTTTCTATCAGATTATCCGATAGGTCGTTTGCCAGATAATCCGAAATTATCAAAACATGTAACCACTCTATCTATTGCATATAACATAAGTTGGTCCATCCAATAGCCTAATTCATCAATTAACATAGATTTCTCAGTCCGAGGCTTTTACCGTCTCATGTCACCCTTGTGTAGCTGTATTTTTATATTATGGACATCATGTATTCATATTGTTTAGCACTTAAACACATAATTATTATGATGGGTTGTTTATTGATTATTATATTATTGTTCCTTGCTTGCTAACTTGATGTTGTATTGATTATATACGCACGTAATATCCGATAAATTTAATCCGTTTCCGAACAGACTCTGCACTATTTCCGACATCCGAAACAATCCGCATCTGTACACTATATGCACCCGCTTAAAAAATATGGTTTAAGATATGGTATGACCACTATTCGTCCGAATCCTCTTCATTTTTATTATTATATTCTTGTTAGTGTACATACTTGACATATGTTAGTCCATTTGTACTTGACATACAACAAGTTTAATGTACATACATTAAGTATTATATTTCTGTTTTTTCGAATGGTACGCATGGAGTCCCATATGTTAGCGTACATACTTCACATGTGTTAGTCCATTTGTACTTGACATACGACAAGTTTAGAATTAAAATCTTAGGAGACTTAATGTAGGCACACCAAGCACCATCGCATGTGGTTGATACAAAGTCGACTTTGAGGGAATCTACCTCCTTAACACTGATATCTTGCAAAGGTTATTAATTATTATAGGATATCATGAATACACACACACATACATACATACATACACACACACACATATATACACATATACATATACATATATACATATACATATACATATACATACATACATATACATATATATATACATATACATATATATATATACATATACATATATATATATATATACATATCTATATATATGTGTGTGTGTGTGTGTGTGGAAAGGAAAATAAAATATATTATTGTATCACACTTCCCAACACAAACACGCTTAATTGAATTTGTTCTTATAAAAAGAATAACAAATTCAACCATATACAACTGCTATTCTCAAATTTTATTTCCTACTATCTTATTTCTCCAAATATATGTATTATCTATCCATATATTGTGTGAAATATTGATACATCCATGTGTTTTCTTTACAAAACACATACATCCATGCATAGTTAAGCTTATCAACTCACCCCTGTGAGCACATCTGATGGACAGTGCCAACTTATCAGAAGATTAATGAAATCATGTCATGCGTCTCACAGTCGATGTGTGTTGTACTCTGTCGGTGCCAAAATATAGGGCATATAATATTTTTTTAATGGTCTTCAAATCATACTTTTGAGCATAAATTTCATTCAAAATTTCTCGTCAACAATAAAACAATTAAGTTCGTCGTACAATAGTGTACTGAAATACAAATGCAATCAATAAAATTATATGTTGTTAGTTTAAAGGTATTAGTCAAAGTTTACATATGTCAGACTTTTCAAAAATTATGGGTGCACTATATTTTGGGACGAAGGAAATAGGAGGCAAGATGTGGAGATAGAGGAAACTCCCATATATCAGTCAAGTCAGACCATGAAAATACTAATATTTTTGAGTTATTTTGTAGAATAAATATGTAAACAATATAGATTAGCACTACCAGTCTACCACCCCTGGTTTAGGTAGAAACTAGAAGCAATTGCGATCATACAATGCTGGTCTGAAAATCGAAGTGAAAAAACATATTGTATATTTAATTTGCAGATTAAAAAACTAGTAATGATGCAATATTTGAGTAATGTGTATTGTATTTCTTTTTTTTTCTTGAATGGCATGAAATGACGCCTTCGAGAGACCGGGCCAATATACTTTATGTTTCACAAAATCACCACAAAGTGTGTTACTGTCAATGTGCATTATACTCCATCAGTGCTAAAATATAAGGCATATAATATTTTTATATGGTTTCCAAATTATACTTCGATAATTAATTTCATATACAGTTTGTTATCAACAGTTACAAAATTAAGAACATTGTATGTCAGTATATTGAAAAATGAATCTAACACCAAAACTATATAGTGTTAGTTTTCCTATAGTCAAACTTATATACTGTTAGTTTAGTTACAGTCAAAGTTTACACATGTTGACATTTTTAAAAATATCGCTGCATTATATTTTAGGACTTGGGAAGTAGGAGGGGTTTGTTCCCTATCAATGGATGAATTTAATTAGTCAATGTAAATGTGAGCACCTGTGACAAGTGTATGACATGAACAAGGTAGACATGTTCCGCACAAGGATCTTAACTAGCTGCTCACTTTGTTGTTTCATGTGTAGTTTCTTTTGATCACGTAAGCTTGTTTTGAATGTTTGTCGACAGACGTGTCATATAATGACATAAAAGTCTGTGTGAGTATTTTCTTTCTAAAAGTCTTAACTATTTGAACCATATATTGCTTCCACTGATATGTTTCTTTTCGTTTTTTGACATATTATTGATTTCAGCTATAAGATATGCATAACTAACCCAACTCCTGCGACCACCTCTTCTTCTCCGGCGCCGGCGAACCCAAAACCCGGCAAAGGGCCGATGAATTATGGTCCCGGGGTGGGGTGGGGGTGGGAGGGGGGGAGGGGAGGGGGAAGAGGGGGAGTTCACCGGCTTTAAAGGGATGGCCATGGGAGGCAGCAGCCCGGCGGTGGTGGCGGATCGGCCGGGCAGCGAGGCGGCGGTGGCGTCGCTGAAGCCGCGGGGTCGGGAGCGGGCAACGGGCCGGTATAGGCGGCGGGGGCAAAGCGGAAAGAGTGGTAGGAGGAGGCGGCCAGTGGTGGCGCCCCGCCACCGACAGGGAAGACGACGAACAGCTCGCCGCCGGCGGCTTGAGGCAAAGGAGAGGAGAGGGAGGGGGAAAGGGAGGGGAAGGGGGCTGCGGGGGGGGGGGGGGGGGGGGGGCTCGCCGGCACTGTTGACACTTTTCGGCCAGCTGGTGAGACCGGGCGGCAGCGTGCTGGGGCGGTGGCGGAGGTGGGGGGGGGGGAAGCGCTGAGGAGCGGCGGCGTGAGGAATCGGGAGAGGAGAGAGGATTTTTAGGGTTTAGTTGCCTGCACGAATCTTAAAGCAATCGGGTGGTCCAAAATTTACAAGATTTGTAAGGGGATTTTGTGTCAAATGATCTATAGACAGTCCATGTATAAAACCCACTGCCATGCATGTGTTGTGAGTTGAATAACGCACTAACGTAACGACGGTCGATGGCCATGGAACTGTCCTTCACCGTGCACCGCCGCGAGGCGGTACTCGTCGGCCCATCGGTTTCGACACCGTGCGAAACCAAGCGCCTCTCCGATATCGACGACCAAGAGTCCCTGCGCTACCACGTTCCCGGCCTCCTCGTATACCGTGGTGGTCAGCCTCCGGCGCCATGTGTCCGCGACAATGACCCGTCGGGCATCATCCGCGCGGCGCTGTCGCGGGCGCTGGTGCACTACTACCCGCTCGCCGGCAGGCTGAGAGAGGTGGAAGGACGGAAGCTGGTGATCGACTGCAGCGGCGAGGGGGTGGTGTTCGTGGAGGCGGACGCGGACGTCCGGCTGGAAGAGATGGAGGCCGCCGCCGCTGGTGGTCACGGGCTCAGGCCGCCATTCCCCTGCGTGGATCAGCTCGTCCCCGACGTGCGATCATCAGGCCGAGGAGGCAGCGTGCTCAGCTGCCCGCTGGTGGGAATCCAGGTGACACGCCTCCTCTGTGGTGGCTTCATCGTGGGGACCGCCGTCAACCACAGCGTGTGCGATGCTATGGGTATCGTCCAGTTCCTCAACGCCGTCGCCGACATCGCCGGTGGCCTCCCTGCGCCGGCCGTCCACGCGACATGGTCGCGTGAGCTGCTCGATGCACGCAGCCCTCCGGCGCCGGCGTTCCCACATCGCGAGTACGACATGATCGACATCCTCCCTGGAGGCGGCAGGGAGGCCGACAACATCGTTCGATCCTTCCTGTTCAGCTCCACCGACATCGCCGCGCTTAAGGAGGAAGCACTACTGCCACACCCCGAGCACCGCCTCCGCGGCGGCAGCAGCACGGCGACGAGCTTCGAGGTCCTCGCGGCGTTCCTCTGGCGCGCTCGCACTGCGGCGCTGGAGATCCCGGCGGACGAGGAGGTGCGCCTCGTCGCCGTCGTTGGCTTCAGCAGGATCGCCGCGCTGGGCCTACCATCCGGCTACTACGGCAACACATGCGCGTACCCCACGGTGGTGATGACCGCCGGGGAGCTGCTCCGCGGTTGCACGCTGGGAGACGTGGTGAGGCTGGTGCAGGAGGCGAAGGCGGCCGTCACCGCCGAGTACGTGCGATCCACGGCCGAATGTCTGGTGCTGCGGCGGCGCCCGCGTTTAGCCAGGACCAACCTCTTCGTCGTTACCGACGTCCGACGCGTGGGGTTCGACCGCGTGGATTTTGGGTGGGGCGACCCGGTGTACGGCGGCCCAGCTCGGGCGCTTCCTACGGTGAGCTTGCTGGTCAACGTCAAGGGCAGCAGCAATGTCGTGGGTGCCGTTGTTTCATTGCCATCGCTCGTCATGGGGAGGTTCTCGGCTGAGCTGGAGAGCTTTCTCAACACTTAGGTCATATATACTCATTGACCCCACTAGCTACGTACTGCACACCTGCATGCTACCACACAATAATTCATCTGTACGTTAGGGACGTACGGGTGGTAACCCAAAAATACTTTTAACTTTTACTACTAGACTATTCTATGCACGGGAAAAGCTTAATGATCGAAAGAAAAGCTCTTCAATTGCTAATGTTATGAGATCTGTTTCGCTAAATATTTTTTAAGTAGGGTTTTAGTTGGTCAGGACCTAGTAAATTAGCATGAATTGTGTGTTTCTATTGTACATATTCAGTTACCAAAGGTGACTCCATCTCATCGTCGTTCTAAATAATTACTGTCACACGCAATGACCTTTACCGTCACAATAACCTCTTCTGGAGCTTCACTTTGACTGCTCCAGCAAACATTATTGTGTTGCGCAACCTCCATTGGAGTTTGTTTCACCTCCATATGTTTGTCTATCTGATTCCAAAAACATAAGTTTTCTTCTACACCAATATTACCAGACTATACCCATTCTCCTTACTTTAGCCATAAACTTTCTCCAACTTCTGATAGATGCAAGATCTACTACTCTCCCCTGCCATCCATATTCTCCTCTTACTAGCACACAACTTTTATGATAATTTTTTCCAACGCTGCATCTACCTGGAACATATTATACAACCACCCTAACATGTCTTTCGACACCAACTGCTCCAGTGTATTCACGCTAGTAACATATTATACAACAACCCAAACATGTCGTTCAAAACCAACTGCTCTAGTGTACATTCAGGCTAGTATAAACAAAGGCATATACGGTCAATCCACCCTGCTATCACAAATTTGTATAGGAGCATTGCTATAATATATACGAACGACCACATCACCTGACACCTGATAAAACATGACAAATTATCTTACTATGTTACTACCCAATAACTTCACCCTTTGGTTACGTTCTTAAGGGGCCCTATTGAACGCCCATTGTTCGACAGGGACGGTGGCTGGGACATGTTGAACAGCCGCAGTTCGACAGGCCCTGCCCGCTACTCCCATTGTTCAATAGCCTCCACCTGTTGAACAACCACCATTCGATAGGGCCTGGTCAAACTACAACAGTTCGACATGACCCTATTTTGGAAAAATTATCTGGGCAACCACCATTTTTTCGATTTTCCACTAAAATAATAATATTTTCAAAATAAATTCACTGTCTTCAAGCGGTAGGACACAACCTCATAAGGCTTGGTGCCATGCACCCACAACTAAGTTGCTCGGGAATCCAGCTCAAAGGTAGTTTGTATACAGGGACTAAACTTTATTCTCTATCACATCAGATGTTTAAACACTAATTTGGAGTATAATAGGCCGCTAGGAATTAACAGCTATACGGTGTGAAGCCCGGGCAGCCGCCCGGCCTGCTTAGGGAGCTGAACCTGCCACTGCCTCACGCCCTCACATAATTTTCTCTATTTTGGTTTAGGTTAGCATGGACCAGATAAGTTATTGTGACGGAACACAACTTGTTTTATCTATTTGTATCCACCTTGCAAGTTCATATGCCGTGAGAATAATTTGCTCATTTTCTTACAACTAGGAAGAAGTCCCACGGTCTACTTATTTATTATTTTTTAAAAAAACTAAAAGATGTCATATTTCAGTATTTATATTCATGGAAGGAATATCTATACCGTGAAATACACAATAGAGTTTCAAATAACAAATGATAAAATATCTCTCGTATTCAAAAAAAAAAAACACTATCCTGGTTGTGTGTAAATTCATCTATCAGCGCTACTTATTGTCATTGTTTTGACAGCTGGGTGCATTTTAATAGATGGAATTGCATATATAAGAAACCTAATCTGTAAAAGGAAAAAGTACGAATTACACCCCCGAACTATCGCGGTCGACCGAATTACCCCTGAACCATAAAACCGGACATTGCTCACCCTGAACTTTGAATACCGGACGAATTACCCCCCCGACCCAATCCAGAGCGGTTTTTGCCTACGTGGCGTACGCGTGGCATCCAGTCAGCATTTTCTCTTTTTTTAATGGTGGGGCCCACCTGTCATCTAACTCTCTTCCTCTCAATCTCTCTCCCTATCTCTCGGCGTGCACAGCAGCGTGTGGCGGCAGTCGGGAGGGGACGCGGGAAGATAGCGCGCTAGCGCGGGAGACGGGCTTGGCGCCGGGGGAGAAGGCGGCGTTGGCGGTGGCCTTGGCGTGGGCGACGGCAGAGGGCGGCGGCGCTGAGGAGGTCGGGGTGGACGGCTGCAGCGGCCGCGAGACGAGGAGGTCGGGGTGGACGGCTACAGCGGAGGGGGACGGCGAGGAGGCGGCTCGATGTTGGACCTGAGGAGAAGGATGCAAGGGAGACGCGCGATGGCAGCTGTCCGGTCCGTCGTGACCTCAATCCGCAGACTCCCGTCACCGGCGCCGCTTGATCCGCCGTCATCGTGGTCGCCACCTCCCCGCTGCCAGCCGGTTCCCTCTCCCGCGCCCGCGTCTGCCGCCGACTTGATCTACCCAGCCGCGCCAGCGCGCCCGCCGCCGCTCGGTGTGCACCCCCCCTCCCCCGTGCACGCCGTTCGCGCGCGCGTTTGAGCTCGCCACGGAGCTCTCGCTCCTGCGGTTCGTGCGTTCGTTTAAATTTGTTAATGCATCTCTCTGCTTCCTTGCGTTCGTTTAAACGTCCTATATTGCACTTGCACTTGCACCGCATGATCATTTATTTGCTTATGATATGTGCGCCCGATCATATATATGCATGATGAACAAATATATGTAGTAGTAGTAGCTAGGAGAATATCCTGTGATATATATTAACCCTACTATCTGATTGATTTTTCAAATGATTTTTTCCGTCCTTAATTAAATCTCTAAAAAACAAATTCTTCTGTCCATCTCCGCTGTAGCTGCAGGTAGTGGAGGAGGGAGCAAGAAGCCGCCGACGGAAGGAGGTGGTCGCCGCGGACGGCGTGCATGGCACCGCGAACAGCGGCGCGGACGGTGTGGACGGCGCTGGCCAAGGATAAGCCCGCCACGCCAGAACACATCGTGGGGAGGACGCGCACGCCGTGGTGCAGACACAGCCGCTGCCGTCGCGAGGCCGCCGCGCGCACGCAGGATCGCGCCAACGCTGCTGCACGTGAGCCTGCCATCATCGCCTAACGGATGTCGCCGCAAGACCCGCGACGGATAGAGGAATAGCGAGAGAGAGAAGAGAGAGGGGGAAGAGGGGAGAGGGGAGATGAGAGAGTTAGATGACAGGAGGGCCATTAAAAAAAAAGAGAAAATGCTGACTGGATGCCACGCGTACGTCACGTAGGCCAAAACCGCTCTGGATTGGGTCGAGGGGGGTAATTCGTCCGGTATTCAAAGTTTAGGGTGAGCAATGTCCGGTTTTGTGGTTCAGGGGGGTAATTCAGTCGACCGCGATAGTTCGGGGGTGTAATTCGTACTTTTTCCTCTGTAAAATCAAATGTGTTTTTTATTATTATTCTGTGATGAACATTGGGTATTGGAGATTATTGGTTTTGTTATTTAGAATTTATTTTCGAAGTGGTTTTGGAGATGATTGGATTTCACAGGTGAATATACAGGAAATCGCTATTATTTCATGTGACCGGTCAAACCGGGCAGGTGTTGCCGGTCAGACCGGCGGTGATCGAGCGGTCGGACCGGCCAGCCCGCGGTCTGACCGGCCGACGCTGTGTCGGTTTCAGTTTCGGGTTGTTTATTTAGATATCCGTGATTATTTCATGATTATGACTTCTAGATGGATACTATACGTATGTAATACTGTTGTTTGCTACTAATGAGTCAAATTGGAGATAGCTTGGTCTCGGAATATGGTTTCTTTGTTTGTTTCATGTGTAGGTGACTCGATGTCTCGGGAGAGTATTTACGGTGATGGACCGGGAGTCGGCTTGGTGATAAGACGACGTCCGTGGTGGTCAGAGATCATGCGGGATACTTAGGCTAGAGTTGATGCACATGGTTGATGGAGATTCCATATGGCATACGATGGAGTTATTGTGTGCGTATGGATGCGGAGTCGAATTTGGAAGGAGTCCGAATTTGGTACGATTGGTTATGTAAAGTTTGTTTCTTGTACTAGAGGGTTTCCTAAGGTGTTTAGGACTCCTAGTATGAGTTTGGTTCGTGGCTTTAGGCTGCCTACCTCATGTATAAATAGAGGGGGAGCGTGAGGCTTCCCGGTATCGCTTTTGAGAGCAATTGAGTTGAGTTTTAAGTTAGGGTTTTGAGTTTAGTCGAAATTTTTGTAAGGAGTGCTGTTGGTGCACTTTGTAAACACAGAGAGAAGTAATAAAGTCGTCATCCACTTTTAGAGTTCTTCGATTTGTGTTTCACCGGGTTTCGACGGTCCAACCGGCGACTCACCAGCGGTCAGACCGACGGCAAGGCGGCGGTCAGACCGGCGGGAGCACGGCGGTCAGACCGGCGGCGGCGACAGGCGCGGCAGGCGACATCAGCGGTCAGACCAGGTGATCTATACCGGTCAGACTAGCGGCATCCACTCGGTCAGACCGGCAGATCAATCTCGGTCAGACCGATCTCCGTCGATTTCGAGGGTAACTTTTATTTCCGCTAGAAGTTTTCGGTTTTTGGCTATACCAACCATTCACCCTCCCTCTAGTTGGCTTAGTTCTTGCTATTCGATCCTACAAGTGGTATCAGAGCCTTGTTTTCTTCTTTGGATTTTTATTGATCTAGAGTTTTTGCCATGGCTACTCCCGCTAAGTTTACAACTAAGCCTCATATTTTCGATGGAACGGATTTTTCTAATTGGTGTAGTAGGATGCAATCTTACATTATAGCTGAAAATTATGATCTTTGAAGAAAAGTTTCTTATCCTTATTTGATTCCTAAAGCTATTAATACTGCTGCTGAAAAAGTTGCTTTTGAACAAAATTGCAAAGCCCGCAACATTCTTTTGAGTGGTATTTCTCGTTCTGATTATGATCGTGTTGCGCATCTTCGAACTGCTCATGAGATTTGGAATGCTTTGAGTAACTTTCATCAAGGAACAAATAACATAAAAGAACTTCGTTGTGATATTTTCAAAAAGGAGTATATTAAATTTGAGATGAAACCTGGAGAAGCTTTGGATGACTATCTCTCTAGGTTTAATAAAATTTTGAGTGATCTTAGATCTGTTGATTCTTCTTATGATACTAATTATCCACAATCTGAGATTTCTCGTCACTTTTTGAATGGTCTTAATATGTCTATTTGGGAGATGAAAGTTACATCTATTCAGGAGTCTGTTGACATGTCTACTTTGACTTTGGATTCACTTTAGACAAAATTGAAAACACATGAGATGAATGTTCTTTCTCGAAAAGTTGATTCTAAGTCGACTGCTTTGGTTTCTTCTACTTCTTCCTTGGATGTTGATGCTTCTTCATCTATGCCTTCTTTTCTTGCTGCTTTTAATGCCACATCCGATGATCAACTCGAACAAATCGAGGAGGAGGATTTGGCTTTGGTTGCTAACCGTATTGCTCGAGCTATGAATAATACCAGGAACAGGAAAAGAGGAGGTCCAAATCATTGCTTTGAATGTGGTTCAATTGATCATCTTCGTTCGCATTGTCCTAAGCTTGGGAGAGGCAAAAGAGAAGACAAAGATGGTGAGAAGACAAGCAACAACAAGTCGCAGGGTTCATCTCAAGCGAGGAAGTTCAAGGAGAATCTTAGGAGGGCTTTTGATCAAGTCTATGCTGCATTTGAGCCATCAAGTGATGTAGATGGTGAGAGTGGTGATGATGATAAGGGAAAGAACATCTCTGGTGTTTGCTTCATGGCGCGTGGTGAATCGGATATTGAGTATGAAGATCATAAGGTAAGTGCTTTTGAGGAAGCTATTAATATTTTGAGTGCAAAAAATATGAAGTGTGAGAAGATGTATAGAAAACAGGAATTTATCATTGAATCTCTTAAATCTGAAATTGCTAGATTAAAATCTCTTATTCCTAATGATGATGATTGCTCAAATTGTGAGGTTTTAATGAATAAGATTTCAAAAATTAGAGATGTTAATGCTGCACATGATTTGAAAAATAGATCTTCTCTTGCTTGTAGTTTTGCTTTGCACACACGCACTTTGGATGAGTTGTTTTTAACTAAAAAGTTGTTGCAAAAATATCAAATTGTTTTTCATGCTAGTTTGATGTTTAACATTATTTCTGCTAAAAAGTTAAAACAACCTCATGATGTTTTGGATTGCTCAACATGTAATTTGAATAAGATGAAACTAAAAGATGCTTTAGGTCGTGTTGAGTACATGGAAGATGTTGTGAAAAACAATGAAGTGCTTTCTTGCCCCAAATGTCGTAAAAACAAAGGTGTTGTGGTAGATTGTGAAAATTGTACAAATTTGGAAAAAGAGGTTTCTTATTTCAAAAATTCTTTGCAAAGATTTTCTGATGGTAAAAAGAACCTCAACATGATTTTGGATTAATCTAAGGTTAGCACACATAACCATGGTTTAGGTTTTGATCCTTATGCTCATAATTCTAGACATCCTCCTGTTGTGTTAGGTGTTGGTGCTAGAAGTGGTGAGATTTTGATTAAACATGATACTAATAAAACTGTGTTTAAATCTGCTGGTATCATGTCTACCATGAATGCATCTTCTTCAAAATCCAATGTTGTGCATACAAAACCTCCTATTGTTGCTTCTGTTGCTAAGTCTTCTAGTGCTATCAATGTGTCTAATCATCGTGAAAAATATACTTGTTCTTTTTTGGCAAAGATGGACATATTGTTGGTTTTTGTTTCAGATTAGCTCATAAACAGAAAAAGGAGAGAGAGAGATTGCTTTTGCAAAACCAAATGGCGAAAATCTAGTTTTCCCTCGAGGAAACCAGTCAGACCGCAATGGGTCCCGCGGTTAGACCGGCGACCGGTCCGACCGGCTGCAGAGCCTCGCTCAGACCGGACACCGGTCAGACCGGCGGTGCAGCGGTGGTTAGACCGGCCCCCGGTCAGACCGGCCACTGTACTACGGTCAGACTGGCATTGGAGGAATTTTTCTGAAAATTCTAAAATTGATTTTGCTCGTGGATATATGCCTATTGGATCTTCTGGTCGTGTGTCTCAGTACTGGATTCCTAAATTTTTATTATCATCTAACCCCAGTACTGAGGCTTCGACTTTTGCTTGTGTGTAGGCTTTGGTGGCAAGGAAGGAGAACATGTGGATCGTAGATTCCGGTTGTTCGCAGCACATGACCGGTGATAAAAATTGGTTCTCCTCCCTTAAAAAGGCATCCAAAACTGAATCGATTATCTTTGGTGATGCTTCTACAAGTGCCGTTCTCGCTACAGGTTTGGTTAAGGTAAATGAAAATTTTGATTTGAAAAATGTAGCTTTGGTTGAGGATTTAAAGTACAATTTGCTTTCGGTTTCACAAATTGTTGATGAATAGTTTGAGGTTCACTTTAAGAAAACTGGAAGTAAAGTTTTTGATTCTCGTGGTGATTTTGTGCTGAATATTTCTCGATATGGAAGAGTGTTTAAAGCTGATTTTGAACATCCTGTTTCACCTGTGATAACATGTTTGGTTGCTAAGTTTGATAAAGATGCGATGTTTTGGCATCGTAGACTTGGACATGTTAGTTTTGATTATCTCACTAGGTTAAGTGGTTTGGATCTTGTTCGTGGTTTGCCTAAACTTAAGAAAGATCTTGATTTGGTTTGTACACCGTGTCGTCATGCTAAGATGGTTTCTACTTCACATACTCCTATTGTTTCTGTGATGACGGATGCACCGGGACAGCTATTATATATGGACACTGTTGGTCCAGCTAGAGTGCAATCTGTTGGAGGAAAGTGGTATGTGTTGGTTATTGTTGACGATTTTTCTCGATATTCTTGGGTTTTCTTTATGGCAACTAAGGACGAAGCTTTTCAACACTTTCGTGGTTTGTTTCTTCGATTGAATCTTGAATTTCCTGGTTCTTTGAAAAGAATTCGAAGTGATAATGGTGGAGAGTTTAAAAATGCTTCTTTTGAACAATTTTGCAATGAAAGAGATCTTGAACATGAATTTTCTTCTCCTCGTGTTCCTCAACAAAACGGTGTTGTTGAAAGGAAAAACCGTGTTTTGGTTGAGATGGCTAGAACAATGTTGGATGAATATAAAACTCCTAGAAAATTTTGGGCTGAGGCTATTAACACTGCATGTTATATTTCAAATCGAGTTTTCTTGCGATCTAAACTTGGAAAAACCTCTTATGAACTTCGATTTGGTCATCAACCCAAAGTTTCACATTTGCGTGTTTTTTGGTTGCAAATGCTTTGTCTTGAAATCTGGAAATTTGGACAAATTTGAGGCACGTTCTATCGATGGATTGTTTCTTGGTTACCCCGCACATACTCGTGGCTATCGTGTACTTATTTTGGAGACTAACAAAATTGTTGACTTGCGAAGTTTCTTTTGATGAGGCTAGTCCAGGTACTAGACCCGAAATTTCAGGTACACTGTCACAGGTTCAGGGGGAGGATGGTCGTATTTTTGAAGACGAGAGCGACGACAACAACGATGATGATGATGAGGTTGGCTCGGCCGGTCAGACCGGGCGTGAGGCTGGTCAGACCGACACAGGAGGTGCGGTCAGACCAGGCAGGGTCGTCGGCTGAGGGTTCTGTTGATGTTGTTCGAGATGGTCCTCCGGAAATTACTACTTCGACCAGTACTGATATAGAACGTGGATCAACTTCAGAAGTCACTGCTCCTTTGAACATTCAACGACGACATCCGCCGGAACAAATTATTGGTAATATAGGTGAGCGGACTACAAGGTCTAAGGTAACGACTCATAATGTTTGTGCAAATTCTGCATTTGTTGCTTCTTTTGAACCCAAAGATGTGTTACATGCATTAACTGATGAATCGTGCATTAACGCCATGCATGAAGAACTTGAAAATTTTGAGAGAAACAAAGTTTGGGCTTTAGTTGAACCACCTTCTGGACATAATATTATTGGAACCAAATGGGTTTTCAAAAATAAACAAAATGAGGATGGTTTGATTGTGAGAAATAAAGCTAGACTTGTTGCTCAAGGTTTTACTCAGGTGGAGGGTTTGGATTTTGATGAAACTTTTGCTCCTGTTGCTAGAATTGAAGCAATTAGACTTTTGTTGGCTTTTGCTGCTTCAAAAGGTTTTAAATTATATCAAATGGATGTGAAAAATGCTTTTCTAAATGGTTTTATACAGGAGGAAGTTTATGTCAAACAACCACCAGGTTTTGAAAATCCTGATTTTCCTAACCATGTTTTTAGATTGTCTAAAGCTTTGTATGGTTTGAAACAAGCTCCTAGGGCATGGTATGATAGGCTTAAGAACTTTTTGCTTGCGATAGGTTTTACAATGGGAAAGGTTGACAAAACGCTTTTTGTTCTTAAATATGGTGATAATCAACTGTTTGTTCAGATTTATGTGGATGATATCATCTTTGGTTGTTCAACTCACGCTTTGGTTGTAGATTTTGCTGAGACTATGCACAGGGAATTTGAGATGAGCATGATGTGTGAGTTATCGTACTTTTTAGGATTGCAAATTAAGCAAACACCTCAAGGTACTTTTGTGCATCAAATGAAGTATACGAAGGATCTTTTGAGACGATTCAAGATGGAGAGTTGCAAGCCAATTTCAACACCAATTAGTTCTACAGCTGTGTTGGATCCTGATGAAGATGGTGAAGCTGTTGATTAAAAGGAATATAGAAGTATGATTGGATCTTTGTTGTATCTAACTGCTTCTAGGCCAGACATACAATTTGCTGTGTGTTTGTGTGCATGTTTTCAAGCTTCTCCTCGTGCTTCACATCGTCAAGCGGTCAAGCGAATAATGAGGTATTTAAATCATACACTTGAGTTTGGAATTTGGTATTCTACTTCATCTTCTATATGCTTAAGTGGATATTCTAATGCTAATTTTGGTGGTTGTAGAATTGATAGGAAAAGTACTAGTGGAACATGTCATTTTCTTGGTACATCATTGATTGCATGGTCTTCTAGGAAACAATCTAGTGTTGCTCAATCAACTGCTGAATCTGAATATATTGCTGCTGCTAGTTGTTGTTCACAGATTCTTTGGCTTTTATCTACTTTGAAAGATTATAGTCTTACTTTTGAGAAAGTACCTCTCTTTTGTGACAATACAAGTGCTATTAATATTGCTAAGAATCATGTTCAACACTCACGCACAAAGCATATTGACATTCGCTTTCACTTTTTGAGGGATCATGTTGAGAAAGGAGATGTTGTTTGTACGAAGTGTGCTTTTTACCACTTTTGTTTTTATTTTTTCAAACACCAAAACATTTTTAAGGGTTTGCCAATGTGTTCATCAAGGGGGACATTGTAAAATCAAAGGTGTTTTCATTATTATTCTGTGATGAACAATTGGGTATTGGAGATTATTGGTCTTGTTGTTTGGAATTTATTTTTGAAGTGGTTTTGGAGATGATTGGATTTCGCAGGTGAATATACAGGAAATCGCTGTTATTTCATGTGACCGGTCAGACCGGGCAGGTGTTGCCGGTCAGACCGGCGGTGATCGAGCGGTCGGACCGGCCAGCCCGCGGTCTGACCGACCGACGCTGTATCGGTTTCGGTTTCGGGTTGTTTATTTGGATATCCGTGATTATTTCATGATTATGACTTCTAGATGGATACTATACGTATGTAATACTGTTGTTTGCTACTAATAAGTCAAGTTGGAGATAGCTTGGTCTCGGAATATAGTTTCTTTGTTTTTTTCATGTGTAGGTGACTCGATGTCTCGGGAGAGTATTTGCGGTGATGGACCGGGAGTCGGCTTGGGGATAAGACGACGTCCGTGGTGGTCAGAGATCATGCGGGATACTTAGGCTAGAGTTGATGCACGTGGTTGATGGAGATTCCATATGGCATACGATGGAGTTATTGTGTGCGTATGGGATGCGGAGTCGAATTTGGAAGGAGTCCGAATTTGGTACGATTGATTATGTAAAGTTTGTTTCTTGTACTAGAGGGTTTTCTAAGGTGTTTAGGACTCCTAGTATGAGTTTGGTTCGTGGTTTTAGGCTGCCTACCTCATGTATAAATAGAGGAGGAGCGTGAGGCTTCCCGGTATCGCTTTTGAGAGCAATTGAGTTGAGTTTTAAGTTAGGGTTTCGAGTTTAGTCGAAATTTGTAAGGAGTGCTGTTGGTGCACTTTGTAAACACAGAGAGAAGTAATAAAGTCGTCATCCACTTTAAGAGTTCTTCGATTTGTGTTTCACCGGGTTTCGGCGGTCCAACCGACGACTCACCAGCGGTCAGACCAACGGCAAGGCGGCGGTCAGACCGGCGGCGGCAACAGGCGCGGTAGGCGACATCGGCGGTCAGACCGGGTGATCTATACCGGTCAGACCGGCGGCATCCACTCGGTCAGACCGGCAGATCAATCTCGATCAGACCGATCTCCGTCGATTTCGAGGGTAACTTTTATTTCCGCTAAAAGTTTTCGGTTTTTGGGTATACCAACCATTCACCCCCTCTGGTTGGCTTAATTCTTGCTATTCGATCCTACGTAATCATCTCGACTTTACGCCCGGGACAGATATTTTTGCACGTGCATTAATCGTTAGCAAACATATGATCAGTTAATATTGGTTTTGATTTCATTTTCTTGTAATATTTGATGGAACATTATATGCTGTCAAATTTCATTTTTCTAATTTTCAAGAGTATTTAATTTGGATGAGAATAATATAAAAAAGGGATAGAATATATATGGTTTAATGTGATATTTTTTTAATCAAAATATCGTTGACATATTCATATTTGTAAATTTTCTATGAAAAGGCGAGAGGGTGGACCGATCGTTTGTATATCAATTTAATTTTTTATTTAAGAATTAGGCGGGAAGGATTAATATTTTCGTTAGTGGTACGTAGTCTTTACAAAGTACGTACAAAATTACCTCCTGCCGATTCTGACCTTCTTCTCCTATGTACGCATGTTCGTGTCATCATGCTCTGGTACTGGCCATGTTCACCACGTTCGTACTTAGGCAGGAGATTAGGAGGAAGGGGTTGACTTTAAAACAAATATAATTTAATGGTTAAAATAATTAGTCCATATTTAAAAGTGTTGGATGTATTATTTTCCCAAGAATACACCAGTAATAAATTAACGGATGCGTTAGGATGGTTGTATAGGAGTGTCAATAGGGCATGTTTGGTTGCTCGTATCTAGGTTGGCTCGCATCGTGGGAGCAGAGAGATGCATGTTTGGTTGCCTGCTCATGTGTGAGAGCCTGCACCCGTGGGTGCAAAAAGCATCGCCCAGCAAGGATGAGGAGGGAAGCTTAAATCAACCAAACAAAATCTCCAATAAAAAGTACATGTAATACAATCAACCAAACAACATCTGACCATAGCCAGGTTGATTTCATACAGATAACCAAACAGTTGCATGTGTATATCCTTAGCCAGGCCCAACTCCACCTGGATGAGGGAGATGAACCAGGCTACGTGGATACGAGCAACCAAACAGCCCCATAGTGACTTAGGTTCTGTTTGGCATAGTTCTAACTCTTAACTTCAACTTATCTAGATATGGAGCTATGTCAAACTATACAGATTCTTTATTTTTTGGAACGCAACTAGCACAGCTCCTCCACAAAATTATACTACAGGGGTAGAGCTGAATTTTTGCTGCTCCACTCTATTTCAAAAGACCCACTACCCTTTAATTTTTTCATGTATTTACACGATATACCACTGAACTACCCCTTCACACCCCTCTCCTCATGTTATCTATCCTCCCCGTCTTCCTCCCTTGAGCCCTAGAGCGGTGACTGGCGGCTGCGGTGTTGATACGAAAAACACACACTGGCCTGGGAGATCTGCTTAGCTCCTGTGCAGGTCCAAAGGTTGATGAGATGCGAGCGTGCCAGTCAGTTTGATCCTGTAACTGACAAGATATGTAAATAGTAGATCAAATAGCCGATCGGCTGACAAGCCGATGTAGTAGTTCCAGCCAATAGCCGATGCCAGCCGATAGTGATAAGGTTTTGAGCTATCGGTTTTATGTCCAATGTAGATAATGATATGAAGGCAATCGGCTGATGATAATATAATATAGCAATATAATCCAGTATAAACCAATCGGCTACAATATGATATAGTAGAACAAGCACTGATCCGATGGTTAAATCATACATCGGCTGGAGGTCCGATGTCATAAAATCCACAAGATTAGATAAACAGTGAAACCTTTGTTGCGACCGGCTAAGTCCAACTTATATGTATATGCAATCCTTATAAGCTGATGCAACGTCCAGATAACTTATCGGCTAGCACCCCGATAAAACATTAGCATGAACCTATCAGCTTAACAAGACTTATATTATCAACAACAATCTAGTAGGTCGAACCTAACCGATGCAGCACGAGATTGTATATGATAATCTAATACTCGATGAGCCGATAGATCTGTCTAATATGATGGATATAACAAATCTATTTATAACAGCATTGTGATTGTAGAGATATATCGGCTAAGGCAGAAGATCGGACCTAACCGAGACATTCCCAACTAAACCGATGCGTTCTCTAAATACAATGCAACTAGAGATAGAATTGAGATATCAGGTAGGCAAATATATCAACCAAACCAGAGCGATCGAAGAGATGGAAGCGATGTAGCCTTGAACAACACCAATGCAGCCGATAGATTCACCAGGGCCAGCGGAACGTAGGACTTACCCCTTCGCGAAGATCGAAATCCGATGCAGCCCCGCGTCAGGTGCCAAATTCCGCCGGTTGATAAGTAAAACCTCAGTAAAGAGGGTGGCGATGCGCCGAGAGTAGTTGTATTGATCTATGTGATAATTTACATGACCTCGGGTGTACATATTTATACCCATTGGGAGATACTAGTCCTTGTCGGACAAGAAAGAAACTCTCCTAAAGATAAAAGGAAAACAGAAAGTCCTTATCAGACACTAAACACACTTTCCTAAAGATAAAAGAAAACAAACTATTACTAATTAATAGATAACTTGTATGCCGCATTCTCTTTAAACTCGGTCTCTTCTGGATAAACATCCTTTAGTAGATCAATTTCCTTAACCGAATATAGCAAGAATCTGACAACTGACAACTTGATAACTCTCATCGGCTAATCTCAGGACTTCGAAGCCGATGCTGACTCTAAGCCGATGATTACTCCGGACTTACCAAATTTTACTGTTAACACGCGGCAACGGTTACGAGTGGTGGCTGCGGCGGGTGGGTGGCGCACGGGGTTCTCAGGCGGCATGCTTGGTCAGCATCGGCAAAGGCGACGCACACGCGGCAACAGGGGGGGGTGGGGGGGGGGGGGGGGGGGGTGGGGGGTGGGGAGCGGCGTTGGTGTCAGCATCTACAGGGGATCGAGAGCCGCGTGCGGTGGTACGGGTTGAGCAGCAACGGCGGCGTGCGGGCTATATGCATGGTTATTACCATCATTTTCTATATGCATGGTCTCTTCATGCTCTCATATAGTTTCTGTTTTTATATTTGTTTCTGACTTGTGAACTATTTAATCCCACACGATTTATTTTATCCTTTCCACAAAATATAGGAAGTTAATGGTAAGGCTAGTTGACATGTGAACCCTTTGTCTCATATGTTATTTAATTTTTACTTTTAAAACGGTAGAGTTAGTGGGGGAGTTTTAAAGTAGTATAACAAACTAGCTGGTTGGCCTCCGCAATAGCGTGGCTAGCACCCAAACAAAATCATATATTCTTTTAGTATGATTTTACTTAAAATTTATTAAATAGCTACCTCATTGTCTTAAGACTTTGAAAGATCAAACCTTATCATCCTCGTGTTTCTAATTATATAGTTTTTAAAAGTCACAAAAGTTGCTACCCCTTATGTCAATCTCCTTCTTTATTTGCTTACTCGATCTATCACTATTTCTATTCATTCTTCTTGGAACCTTTAAAAATTGGATTTTATAGTTTTTAGAGTTTATTTCACGTTGGGTTTCGTTTTTATAATTTCTAGATGTCCCGTCGAACATTGCCATTATACTCCTCTACGGCCTGTTCACTGTCTCTTCTCTTTATTGTCATTAATATTTTAAAAATCAAAGATAATTATCATTTGGGTTCATTTTTACTTTCTAAAAGTCCCGCCAAACCGTCAACAGCTTTGCCATTGTACTCCTCTACGGTTCGCCCCTTGCCTCCCTTCTTTATTATTATTGAGATTTTAAAATCAAACATGATTATCGTTGTTTTTTTTTACTTTTTAAAAGTTCTGAACCTTTAAAAATTGGACTTGTAGTTTTATTTTTTATAATTTTTAGAAGTCCCATCAAACGATGCCACTATGCTCCTCTACAGCCCGTCTCCTGCCCACTCTTTATTGTCACTGTGATTCTAAAAATCAAACATAACTATCGCCGGAATTTATTTTTTATTTTCTAGAAGTCCCATCAACCGTCGGCGGCTCTGCAACTATACTCTTATGCACCCCTCCCGCTGCTTCTCCTTTTATTTGTCACTGAGATTTTATAAATCGAATATGATTATCAATGGTTTTTTTTTTACTTTCTAGAAGTCTCGGCAACCGCCTTACTTGTTTGCTTTACGGCATGCCTGACGTCCCTCCTTTTAATCGTTATTAGAATTCTATTTGGTGTTTTATTAACAAATTTTATATGTCATATCAACCGCCACCACTTTACTCCTTTATAGGCCCGTTACTTAATTTTATCTCATCATGTGTTTTAGATGGTATTTTTTTTCAATACTTTATTTTTATCACAATTTTTATTTATTTATTAATTGTATTCCTAATTGAAATCTTATTTTTCTTTTTTCTAATTTCAGAATTTATTTTTAAAAAAAATTAGTTAATACCGTATTGTGTTCTTTTAATGTTTTTATTTTTTGTTTTCAACTAGAAAAATGCCCGTGCGTTGCAACAGGTGAAGGCTATTTTAATTTTATTATGGTTTAGCTAAGGTTAAATTCACTGTTGGAATTTGTTTGGATATTCTTTTTACAAAATGATGAGCCGCAATTAAGGGTCCGATCATCTCAAGTTAGCATGCAAGTTTTTTAAAGAGATTTCTTATACGACTCCTTCTGCATTTCTAAAAACGAACAAAATTAAAAACCGACTCAAACACGGATATGTATTTCCAAAAGCGATTGAATTTAAAAACCGATTCAATTTAAACACGGATGACGTACCAAAAGTACCGGCAAAAACATCTTCAATTTTTATAATAATTGAGATTTCAGTTGTTTCAAAATTGTATTCCTACTTGAACTCTCTTTTTAATTTTTCTAATTTTGGATATTATTTTATTTTTTATTCGAAATTTTAATTAAACTCGTATTGGGTTCTTATATGGATTCTTCTTTCAATATTGCTTATTTTTAATTCTGTATTTCAGCTAATTTTAAATTGTATTCCTACTTGAACTCTTCTTTTATTTTCTTTTTCTAATTTCGGATTTATTTTTATTTTTATTCTGAATTTTAATTAATTTCGTATTGGGTTCTTATATGGACTCTTCTTTTAATATTCCTTATTTTTAATTCCACATTTCAGCTATTTTTAAATTGTATTCCTACTTAGACTCTCCTTTCGTTTTCTAATTTTGGATTTTATTTTATTTTTATTTCGAATTTTAATTAATCTCGTATTGGGTCTTTATATGGAAACTTCTTCCAATATTGCTTATTTTTAATTCCGAATTTTAGCTATTTTTAAAATCATATTTCTACTGGGACTCTCCTTTCCTTTTCTAATTTTGGATTTTATTTTCTTTTTTCGAATTTTGATTAATCTCATATTGGGTTTTTATATGGAAACTTTTTTAATATTGCTTATTTTTAATTCTGAATTTCAGCTATTTTTAAATCGTATTTCTACTTGGACTCTCCTTTTCTTTTTTTTTCTTTTTCTCTGATTAATGTGGGAATTTCTAGTCCCACAGCAAACGTGGTGTCTCCTTTCAAAGCTGTTTTAATAATATAACTAGCATGGTGGCCCGCGCAGATTGCGCGGCTAGCATCATTATATGTTCTCCCATATAATAGCATATTTGTTTTCTCATTATATTATTCAAATATATTAAAATGACAACATAATTTTAAATTTTGCAATGACTTTATAAAACTACTAATGTGTAATATTCATATTGTATTTTATATACGTGTTAGTTATTAATTATTTTTAATATCAAATTTTAGTTATTTGTAAATTATAAATATTCTTATATGGACTCTAGACTCGTCTTTTAATATTTCTTTTTTTTAATTCCGATTTTTTTGTAAACTATATTTCTATATAAACTCTATGCTCTTTTTTCAATATTATTTATTTTTATTTCTGAATTTTTATTATTTCTAATTATATTTCTATGTGGACTCTAAACTCATCTTTCAATATTCTTTAATTTTTAATTTCGAATTTCAGTTAAATTGTATTCCTATATTGACTTTAAACTCTTCTTCCCATGTTTTTCTTAATTTCGAATTTTATTTATTTGTAAATTGTATTTTTATATGGACTCTAAACTCTACTTTTAATTTTATTTTGTTTATTTCAAATTTTAGTTAGTTTTAAATTCCTATATGGACTTTATACTCTACTTCTAATATTCCTTATTTTTTAATTTCGAATTTCTATTTTTTTTCTTAATTCTTAATTGTATTTCTATATGGATTCTATACTCTACTTCTAATATTCCTTATTTTTAATTCCAAATTTCTATTATTTCCTAATTGTATTTCTAACCTAGACTCTATATTCTACTTCTAATATTCCTTATTTTTAATTCCGAATTTCAGTTATTTCCTAATTATATTTCTATATGGACTCTATACTCTACTTCTAATATTCCTTATTTTTAATTCCAAATTTTAGTTATTTTCTAATTGTATTTCTATATGGACTCTAGTCTCCTCTTCTAATATTCCTTGTTTTTAATTTCGAATTTCAGTTATTTCCTAATTGTATTTCTATATGGACTCTAGTCTCCTCTTCTAATATTCCTTATTTTTTTAATTCCGAATTTCAACTATTTCTAAATTGTATTTCTGTATGGACTCTAGTCTCCTCTTCTAATATTTCTTATTTTTTAATTCCAAATTTCAGCTATTTCTAAATTGTATTTCTATATGGATTCTGCTTTTTCTTTTTCTCCGATTAATGTGAGAATTTCTAGGCCATGAAAGCGAACGTGGAGGCTCATTTTTCTATTCCTTTAATAATATAATAATAGATAGATAAATAGATAGATAGATAGATAGATAGATAGATTGTTATCAAAACACTATGAAGTCTGAAAATGTATCACTACAATTATACAACTTATACACACAGGGGCTAACATATACTCCCTCCGTTTTTTAATAAAATGCGTTGAGTTTCAAGAAAACTGTTTTACCATTCATATTATTATATGAGTATAAGTTGTCCAAATAAATAAAAATAACATTTATAATTTTTAAATAAAACAAATGATTAAACGTGGTACTCAAAAATTTAACGGCGTAATGTATTTAAAAAACAAAGGAAGTATATATACATGTGAAAAGACTGAAGAGTAGTCAGGTCAGAAGAGGGAGGCTGCGGAAATGGAAGTGATCTTGTTGCCTCTGGTTGTCATCATCACATCCACCATGCTTCTCCTATTGATCATCTCCACGGCAAAGAAGAGACACCATGGCACGGCAAACCTTCCGCTGCCCCCAGCGCCGCCCTCCGTCCCCGTCGTCGGCCCGCTTCTCTGGCTCGTGCGCGCGCGCTCCAACCTCGAGCCAGCCATCCGTGAGCTGCACAGGCGGCACGGCCCCATCCTCAGCCTCACCTTCCTCTCCCCGCGCGCCGCCATCTTCGTCTCCAGCCGCGAGGTGACCCACCGCGCCCTCGTCCAGCGCGGCCACACGTTCGCCAGCCGCCCGCCGGCCATCGCGCCGTTCGCCGTCCTCACCAGCGGCCAGTGCACCGTCAGCTCTGCGCCGTATGGTCCGCTCTGGCGCTCCCTGCGCCGCAACCTCACCTCCGGTGTCCTCGGCCACGGCTCTCGCGCCCCACTCTACGCGCCTGCACGGCGGTGGGCGCTCCATCTTTTGACGTCTGACCTCGCGGCGGCCTCGGGAAACACGGGTGGCGGCGTGGCCGTGGCCGTGGTGGACTGCCTCCAGTTCGCCATGTTCTCGCTGCTCACGTACATGTGCTTTGGTAAGAGGCTCGATCGTCGTGGTGTCCGGGAGATCGAGGCCGTGCAAAGGGAGCTCTTCTCCTCGTACATCAGCTTCCAGGTGTTCGCCTTCTGCCCGACGGTCACCAAGCGACTGTTCTTCCGGCGGTGGCAGAAGGTGCTCTCCATTCGGAGGAGGCAAGAAGACATATTCCTTCCTCTGATCGAAGAAAGGAGAAAACGCATCAAGATCAGCAGCATGGACAACGACGGCAGCATGGTTTGCTGCTACGTGGACACAATCATCTCCCACAAGCTCCCCAAGGAGGCCGGCGATCGCCGGCTCACCGACGGCGAGTTGGTGAGCCTCTGCACGGAGTTCCTCACCGCGAGCGTCGACACGATTGTCACCGCGCTGCAGTGGATCATGGCTCGTGTCGTCGAGCAGCCGGAGATTCAGGCGAAGCTGCTGGACGAGATCAACCGCGTGGTGTCGAGCGACAAGGAGCACGTCGACGAGGAAGACATCAAGTCCATGGCGTACCTCAAGGCACTAGTCCTAGAGGGGCTACGTCGGCACCCGCCGGCACACTTCCTGCTGTCGCACGCCGCGGTGGAGGAGACGTCGCTGGACGGGCACCGCATCCCGGCGGGCAGGTCGGTGAACTTCTCGGTGGCCGACGTGGCGCACGACGAGAACGTGTGGAGCCGGCCGGAGGAGTTCCTGCCGGAGAGGTTCCTGGACGGAGGGGAAGGTGCCGGGACTGACCTGACTGGAAGCCGGGAGATCAAGATGATGCCGTTCGGAGTTGGGAGGAGGATCTGCCCTGGACTTGGCCTCGCGCTGCTGCAGCTGGAGTACTTCGTGGCGAACATGGTCCGGGAGTTCGAATGGGGGATGGTGGATGGTGATTGTGGTGGTGGCATCAACCTTGCCGAGAGGCCGGAGTTCACCGTGATAATGGAGCAGCCGCTTCGTGCGCTGGTTGTGCCGAGGAGGAGAGAGTGACCGCCACGCACGGGTGTGCATGCCTGGATCGTCGTCGCTGCATGGTGTGCAGCTGCACCCAATTGGAGAGTTGCGTATCTTCTCATTACTTGGGAGATACCTCTCCTCTCCACATATATATATATATATATATATATATATATATATATATATGCACCCGAACTAATATTACAAGTAGAAGTAAAATAAATAAATTCAACTTTGTATCTGTTCATGAGTTTTCTTCAGTCTATACGTATATATTCAATTAGCATTTTAGCAAGAGACTTATATATCTCTGACTGACAGGCACCATAAGTATTAAATCGTTGACATATTAGACACATAGAACAGATGCCACCGAAGGATATTAGGTACGTGGAGTGGAGCGTTGTACCTTAGTCATCATCGTCGAAACGCATGAGCTCTTCCCCATATGTGTTCATATCAAAGTTGGCATGGTTAGGATGTGTGTCAGCTGCATGTTTCACTGCCTCCTCTGCTTCCTCTGCCTCAGGTTCGGTGGCCTCCTTACAGTTGATGTAAACGGTGGCTTCCTCGAGGCAACCAAGGTTTGCCAATCCAAAGTCGAAGCCATTGCCGAGATCCTTGGTCTGCCTTACCCCGAAGCAGAACTCGATGATTCGAAGCCTCGGCATGGCTCCCCGCTGGATCACCGGCCCGAGGTCCGAGTTCCGGAACCGGCATTCCTTCAGACACGGGAACGCGTCTCGACCAATCACAATCATCTCCTTCATCTCGTATGGCTCCACGCGAAGTGTCCGAAGAACAGGCAGCTTCCCAAGGGCGTCGATGTCCACCTGCCTGAGCTCCCTCACCTGGATGAGCAGCACGGCGAGGCGCGGCATGACGGAGGCGGCGATCCACGCTGGCAGCAGCCGCAGTGGGCTACAGGAGATGTACGTCGCCTCCGCGCTGAATGATCGGAGGCGCGGAGGCGGCGTCCAGCTGCCATCCTGGAGAAGATCGAGCAGCCTCTTGTGCCCATTCCCGCTAGCGGCGTAGATGTGAAGATCCTGCAATTTACGCAGGTTTCGCAGGGACTCTACCAGGGCTTCCTCGGTGCTCTGCGTCGGCTGCCTCAGCGTGATCTTGAGGACCCTCAGCTTTGTCAGGTTCCTCAGCTCGTTCACAAGATCCGGTGAATCGCGAGTCGAAATGTCCGAGAGCTCCTCCAGTGACACCAGATTCCCTATCCCACTCGGAATCCTTGTCTGGAATTCAACACGAAGGCACATGAGCTTTCCAAGGCGAAAGACTGTTGCCGGCAGTTCTTTCACCCTTTTGTCCGCGAGGTCCAGCGTCTGCAGAAACTGCAGCTTTCCTACATCTTCTGTAAGTTCAGTGATCCGTGTATTTCTCAGTCCAAGGTACCGTAGGTGGATCAAACTACCAAGATGATCGTTGAGGACGTGGTGGCTTTGTGAAATATCACAGCCTTCTAGATCCAATACACGAAGAACTTTGAACTCTGAAAGATTGATGCTACCAATAGCAGGGCTGAAGACAGAAAGCGACCGCGCTTGAAGCATGCTCATCATGGTAGCCTGATTTGTAGTGTCTACTGATGCCTTGCTTCCTCGGATGGATAACCGGCAACCCTTGTTTGATGAACATGTCTGCTGCTCATCGTTCAATATAGTCACAAAGTTTTCTTCGCTTGACAAGGAGCTGATAAGATCCATCACCGAGAAATGTACACGGCAGCAGTATTCTTCCCTGATACCATCTTCGCTATAATCTATGTCTAATAATTTGACCATGCTTCTATTTACAAGCTCATTGAAATAACTCTCTCCAAGCTCAAATAAGCTCTCTTCGTGATTTCCATCTTGGATAAAACCTTCAGCTATCCACCTCCATATAAGTCGGTCTCGCCTGACCTCATAATCTTCCGGGAATATGCTTAGATACAATAAGCAAGCCCTTAGATTTGCAGGTAAACAGTAATATCCAACGGAAATTGTCATTCTCATATTCTTCACGTCAGCACTATTCTCTAGTGTTGAACCGATAGAGTTGTGGACCTTATACCATTCCTTCTTGTCTCCTATTTTACCAGCCAATAAACTGGCTAGTGCAAGAATAGTAATAGGAACACCGTCACATTTCTTTAAAATTTTATCAGCTACTTCAGCAAACTCATCGTCGAGACAGATTTTGTTGTCATGGCCAAATATTCTTTGAAGGAACAATATCTTCGAGTTTTCTGCAGAAAGTGGCTTTAGTTCATATGGCATTCCAGCTTGATCAGCAACACTGAAATTTCGGGTTGTTGTGATTATTCTACTTCCACAATAATTCTCAACCAGAGCATGCTTGATCATTTCCCAAGATGGCTTATCCCATAAATCATCAATAACAATGAGATACCTATACATGTACAATAACACTGGATGAGAAATGTAGTTACACAAAGTAAAATGTATTATACATCATAGACTATTTCAGAAGCACCCTTTCCACGAATGTAAAAATAGGAGTGTCAACTGCAAAAAAGGGAAGCACCATGTGCTTGACAAGTTAAAGTTCATCTTTAAGCGAAATGGCACTATGGCTGGCAGCCTTTTGAGCTTTTATGATAACCTGAAGGTGTACTAATAATGAATTACATTTTTCAACCGTAGGAGGTTGTGGCATTGTCATGTTTAATTTGGATTATTGAGCACTGAGAAATAAACTTAATAAATAGCTTAAAATGTATTTTAAACATAGTGATATCCTTAGGGAGTAATAATGATGTCTAAGCAATGTAGTTGAAGAAAGTATTCTTTGAGAAAACGTTTTTTTTTTCAAAAACTGGAGCATGTAATCTATTTTAATAATCTGATGAATAAGCTGAAAAGAACGGGGCCTATTCAAGCCAAATAAAGATTTTGTGAGTTGTATTACTGTATGAGCATGTATCACCATCTAGTTCTGCGAACCACCTTGGCCGCGGCTACTAGATTCATCATGCAGGTCAAACATTTTGTATTAAACAAACCATCTGAACTCAACTATAAATATCAATTAGTATACCATTATGGGCCTTAGTGAAATTTTATTTGATTTTGGGAGAAATGAGAGGTGAGTTTAGTTCTCCCAATGTCAAACATGCTTGAGGCACGCTTTCTTTGCACTCAAGATCATGTGGAGAGGTTTCCATCATACCATCTGTGTACACAATAGCTGTGTAATCGCATTTCCTTTTCCTTGGGTTCCCCTGTTTTCCCCTGTTTTCCCCTGTTCTTCCCCTGTTTCTCTCTGCTTTCCCCTGTTCTACCCATTTTTTTCCTATTCCCCTGTTCACTGTTATTTTTACAGCTAAAGTTGCCACAGAAACGTACTCAAATAAACTCTAATTCGATCGTGCACATGGCGAGCTCCACTGCTCTAGGTATCATGTCCTTTCGAGTTCGAGATAGAACCATTTGGAAATCCAACACCAATCAATCATTAGTTGATGCTAATTTCTACGTGAAGCAGTAACTTACTGTACATACCTCCTGTCTCGTAGGAACTTGCTCAGTTGATCGACGAGCTGCGCCTCGCCGCTGACGCTCGGTTCCTCGCCGCCGACGCTCTCGTGCTTGTCGTCGTCGTCAAGCTGGCGGAGCATCCTCATGAAAACCATGGACATGTCGGGATTGATGGCGGACACCGACACGAAGGCTCCGCAGTCGAACCGCGGCCGGAGCGTGTCGTACACCATCTTGGCGAGCGTCGTCTTGCCCAGACCTGCGGCTCCGACAATGGACACGGTCTTCAGCCGCTGCTCCGATTGCTCGTCGCCGTCGACGTCGTCGCAGAGCTTCTTGATCAGGTCGTCCTTGGCGGCGTCCAAGCCGACGATCTCCGTCGCCGGCGGGCCAGCGTCGACGGCAGCGGCCGGCCGGCGAGGGTCGACGGCCGCGGTTGGGCGAGGCCTCCTCCTGGACAGGTCGGCGGCCCTCTCGAGAAGCGCCTTGACCGTCGCCGCCGGCGCCGCGTCAGGGGAGCCGTCCGCGCGACGAGCCAAGAGCGCCGCGTCGACGGCGTCGTGGACGTCGCACGCGAGCTCCCTGGCGTGGCCGGACCAGGCCTTGGCCTGCTCGTCGAGCCGCGCAGGGGGCACGTCGGCGAGGTAGTCGTCCCGGAGCGCGGCGTGCACGGCCGTCAGCTCCGCCGCGAGGAGCTCGACGGCGCCGCCCTCGCGTGTTTCTTCTTCCTCCTCCCTGACCACCAGCATGATGTCGCCCAGGCTGGAGAGGGCGCTGCACGTCGCGGCCATCGCCGTCTCCATTGCTCTGCCGTCTGCACCGCAGGCTGTTGCCGCCGGCCAGCTTTGTCCTTCCTCGTGACTGGTGTGGTGGTGGAGCCGGAGGCAGTGGCAATCAGACCAAGCAAGTGTCATTGCGACGGCGATTGTGCAGCGCCGATGGATTTGTTTAGATTTGAGCGCGGGACACCTGGTGTGTTTGGTTGGAGAGATATTCCTGAATGGGAGATGGCGATTCAGTTTTTGAGTGTGTTTGGTTGGTGGGCGAGGGTGAATCGGACGGTCCGGAGAGAGAATATTCTATAAAGATACTGGATAAGTGTATCCGGCCAAATTGACCGGATGAGGATATCCACCTTTACTAATCTTGATCATTAGTTCTTGATTAGCAATAATTAAAGTATTATTGTTAATTAGTTAATTAACTTGTCAAAATTAGTGTTGATTAGATATAGTTACTCTATTTTATTGTTAATTAGTATAAATTATGCCTATATTAATGATAATCAACATATTTTATTATTAATTAACATGTTGTTGTTTTTATTCAATCTATTCTCATCCACCCACTAAATAAGAATCTGTATGGCCATATCCACTTAACAAAAAAAAAACTAGAACACCATATCTCTAGAAGGTAGCATCCTATTGAGCACGAACCAAACACACCCTAGAAGGATGCAGGCGTCGCCTCACGGTTCCCACAGAAGCGTCTAGTTTTAGCAACACGTGTAAGTGCCACTGCCACCGATTTGACGTTGATCAGTCAATCAACATTTCAGCTGTATCGGCAGCAATAAGAATTAAAAGTATAGCCAACGCCAATTCATATAATAATTATATATAAATATATACTACTCTTTCCGTTTTCACAAGATAAGATTTTCTAGTATTGTCCACATTCATAAAGATTTAAATGAATCTAAATATTCATATGTGCCTAGATTCATTAACATCCATATGAATATAAGCAATGCTAGAAAGTCTTACATTATGAAAAAGAGAAAGTATACTATTAATATTTGGTCACATTTATCATAAATACATTACGTCTTAGAGTCTATGCGGCAGCTAGCTACAAATATATATAGCCCACTGCTCATCTCTGTCTTCTTTTATCTTCTCGATGTGTGTTTATAACTGGCTTATACTACTATGTCCAAAAAATCAAACTTGGATTTGAATCTAGAAACATTTGATTTTTTTTGACGGAAGGGGTAGAATGCTACTGTACCTGCTCTGAGCGAAGCCGTCCTCACAGCATCTCCAACAGACTCTCCAATATACTCTCCAAGTTAAAATTTACCCATTTTAGCAAAAAAATCTCACTTCAACAGCCTCTCTATTAGAATGGCTAAGCCAAATGACTAGCCAAACTCCTCCCCTCGATGGCTAAATTTGGCCAGCCCAAATTGCCTTGCCATTCGTGGGCCCGATGTTGGAGATGCTTTTCTCTCACCCTGTACTACCTGCTCGAGCCTGCTCCCACGCCTTCTGCGCAACTACCGCCAGCGACGGCTGCGACAGATGGGGACGGAGCCCAAACGGCAGAGGACGGCGGTGACGAGCCCGGATGGCAGCGGATGGCGGCGGAGCCCGAGCAGCGGTGGACGCGGCGACGAGCCCAAGTCCCTCCGCCTCACCGCCGTGCCCTTTCTCCCTCCACTCGTGCCCTGCCATGGGAAGGAGGCGCGTCGTCGCTCGCTCGCATCCTCCACCCGAGCTCGCTGTCAACGGCTCGCCCGCGCTCAAGATCGGTGGCAATGGGACGTCGGCATCGCACCTCCCCAAGGAGAGGATTCCGGCATCGCTCCTCCCCGCCTTCCACCTCCTCCCAACGCCAGTGCTGCCCCTCTCAACCTCCTCATGCTGCCGCATGTGCCCCAGCCACATCCGCCTCCACCCCCGGCCATCCAGCGCCGCTTACCATCTATTGCTGCCATGCCACGGGAAGGTGGGAAAAGAAAAGAAATGAAAGGGAGAAGAGTGCCGAGACACTGGCATGTGGGGCCCAATAAAAATGGAGAGTGTGGAATGGACAGTCTGTTGGAGCGTGTAGGAGATACAAAGAGGAATTTTTTTGGCAAGTTGGCCAAATGGATGAATGGAGAGGCAAAAATAGCCATGCTATTGGAGATACTCTGGAGACACGAAAAATGACATGCTCCGTCCTCTATGAATACCACCTCCGTCCAAAAAAATTGGACGTTCTCCTGTCCAACTAATGTCCCAGAAAATTGAACTCAACTAGAAGTAAGTTATACTGAGGTACTCCCTCCGGCACACAAAAAAAATCCATATTTTAAGGCCTTATTTAGTTCGTGAAAAGAAAATTTTTAGGTATCACATCGGACGTCGAAAGAGATTTTCAGACACAAATAAAAAAACTATTTCCTCTGTCCCTAATTGGATTAGGATGTGTCACATCCCACCAAAATCCCTTATATTTAGGGACGGAGGGAGTAATTTCATAACTCGCCTAGAAACCACGAGACGAATTTTTTAAGCCTAATTAATCTGTCATTAGCACATGTGGGTTACTGTAGCACTTATGGCTAATCATGGACTAATTAGGCTCAAAAGATTCGTCTCACGATTTCCATGCAAACTGTGCAATTAGTTTTTCTTTTTATCTATATTTAATGCTCCATGCATGTGTCCAAAAGACTTGTTGTGATGTTTTTGGGAAAAAAAATTGGAAACTAAACCGGGCCTAAGATGAAACTAGTGAAGAGTAAAAATGCTGAAATATCACCGTACCATTCATATTTTTTTCCACTACTACCACTAGAACATGTAATCAAAAGTTTAGACCACTTGTACCGTTGATAATACTATCAACTGTATTCCCTCTGTCCAGATTACTTATTTTTCATCATCTACTAGTGTGATCACTTGCACTGATAATGATAATATTTGCACGCTCCATCTTCATCTTCATCTTCATCTTCATCCGCAGCTGGATCTCCAACTTAATCCCTTCGCGCCTAGCGCCAGCGAAACTTCACTTCCTTCAAGCGATTATGAAGTGTGGTCTTCTTCACACCTAGTGCATCTGCGAGACGCCGGAGGGTTGCACGCTCCCCCGAAGGCACAACATCTCTGATGGCTTCCAAGTCTATCTCTATCCTTTTGCGGCCAACGTTTTTGAAAAGCTTGTTCACAACGCCGTCTACACATCCCTTTTCCTTACCATTTTGCCGTACATGCTGCACAAGTCTAAGAGGCACGCCGAATTTCAGCGCGACTTGCTTCGAAACGCCACGGTGGAGCACAGGTGGATCTGTCTTCGCCAACAACTCCAGGTATATGGCGATCTTTAGTTCGTCCGAGTAGTACCTCCTCTTTCTCAGGTTCTCACCTTCAAAGAACAAAGCATATATAATCAAAACAAGTTAGATTCTGTAGCCATTTTTTTTTGGCTAACATGTGAGAAGAATGAGTACAGATTGCCTGATGCACACATGCATGATATGGTATAAATTCAGGGCAAGATCACTTGTACAAAGTCAGTTGGAACCGAAACTTCTTAGAGTAATACAAATTCGGAGCTAGTAAAAATTTCACATGATCTAGTAATACTAACAATATGTAAGTAAACTGGCACTAGATTTTTTTGGGTTTCTGTAAGTGCAGAAACTAACACTGAAACAAATTTATACTCCATCCTTCCCAAATTGATCATCATATAATGAAAAACAAATTTTCTAAAATTGATCATCATATAACTGCATAGACATAGATTTTATCAGAGTGCAATTAATACAGCACTGAAAAATGTATGCATGCTAAGGACCTAATTGTGCATTGTATTTTTAATCGATGCATGCATTGTGAGAGAATGTATGCATATTGTGCATAGATGTGGTTTAATTTATTTTGGGTCCTAGTCCACAAACATTATATGATGATTAATTTGGGATGGAGGGAGTAATCTATAAGTACTGAAACTAATTCCATGTAAAATTAACAATCTGAAACTGAAACTGATTCCAGGCAAACTGTAAGTACTGTACCTCATCTGAAACTAAAAGTCACTTGAAAAGACAAATCAAGATGAAAACCAGTAAATAATATGAATTGACAATTGCTGAACAACTTTCTCAGATGTTACAGATAAGATCTCTGCTATTCCCCAATGTGCATCTCTAAAAATAGCACCTTCTTCAGAGTAACAAGAGGCTCACACAAAGCATATTAGCAGGCAGAACAATTTACTGAAGTGAAACTGATCTACTAGGTTCCATGGCCAAATCTACAAAGTTCAACATCTGTGAAGTCACTAGAATCTGAAAAATGAAACTGTAAAGTCACTAGGATCTGAAACTGAAACATATCTACTAAGTTTCATGGCCAACAAACAAATCTACGAAGTTTAGAATAAATTGACAAACCAGTAAATACAAATACTGCATGAGAAAGTTCAGGGTTTAGCATCATGCAGAAACCGTTAAGTTATGAATTCCATGGAGTACTAAGTTGAGCATCATGCAGTGTGTGGAGAGTTCAGCGTCATCATGCACTAAGTTCGGAAACCAGTAAAATTCAGAAGCTGAAAGTACAGGAGTGCAAGGAGTACCCAAACTCAAATCCTGCATTAATACTCCCTCTGCATGTTCATCTCCGGCGTGCACTTGTGCCTCCAGACCGGCTTGATCATCTTGTTCATCACCTCCAGCCACATCTTCTCCTCCATCTCCATTCTCTTCGTCTTCGTTACCTCTACCTAGGAAAGCAAAAAAAAAAAAAAAAAGACTCAGGTGTGAATCGAGTTGCAGGGCAATAAACCGAATTCCAAATGAAAGAAGTGAGCAAATAATTGTACAGAACCTTCTTCATCACCATCATAATCGAGTTTATGAGCAGGACTTTCGTGGCAGTCATCGAGTGAGCTCATCCAATCAATTGTCTCGTTTAAGTCCAGATCGGGTGGGGGTGGCTCGTTCAGATCAAAGGCGATGGCAGCCATGGATCACGTAGAGAGATGCAGGGAAGATCAAGCCATGGATGGAGCTCATGGCGACATATATAGTGGGCAACTGACCAGAGCTAGCACTTGTGATATCTGTGCCAAATTAAATGGACCTGTGAATTCTCGAAATCCGAATGGACGCGTCATTAATTATTTTCGCTTCGGTAAAAACGCTTAAACCCCGGAAGAAGAGCGGTCTCATAGCATAGGGTAGATCGCTAGCTTGTGTACTGGACGGGACTAGTGGTGTGTGTATATACTCCGTGTACCGGTGTACGCATGCGGCATATGCATCCAGAAAAAATATTTCAATCGCTACATTATATTTCTGGACTACTGCCTCATTTGCTTGCGGTTCCTCCCTTCCTTCCTTGCATAAAAACCTAACCTATTACTTGATGTCAATGCATCCTAATATTACGAACCTAAATAGGAGACGCGTTCAAATTCCAATATTCGTAATAGAAGGATATATATCCTTATACGATAAACACAGAAAATTTAGTGAAAGGAAAGGAAAGGATCTAGTATGGTACTCCCTCCATCCATAAAAGTTACACCTATTTCACATTTAAGTTTTTTCAAATAAGTTGTTTCTATTTGTAGTCTTTATGCATTCAAGACTTAAATAAAGAGATAAATTAAATATTTTATTAGAATCCAAGGAGTCATCTAAATACTCATTGATTGCATGTTTGCATTCACTCCTTAATATTAGAACATCCAAGGTGATTTAATTTCTCCTTGGTTTTAGTGTCAAAAGTAATATGTGTAACTTTTGTGGATGGAGGAGTAGTAATTAGAGTAAGTTTAATAGTATAGCCAACTACTAGCTCCAATTCATCTATAGCCAATCTAATAGCTCATTCATACAATAGTTACATACTACACTATTAATACTTAGTCCCACCTGTCATACACACACTGCGTCTTGGAGTCCGTGCTACAGCTGGCTACAAATCTGTAGCCCGCTGCTCTTCTCTTTCCTCATTTAACTCCTTAAAATATGTTTGTAGCTGGCTTATAGCCTGCTATTGTACTTGCTCTTAGATGTTAATTTATACTCCCTCCGTGCCAAAATATAAGGTACAATCATTTTTCTCTCATGTCTCGTAATATAAGGAGTGCAAGCATGCATACATTAATTAGTATCTCTTGGTCCTATAAAATTGATTTGTTTTAAATCTTATATCATCAAACCTCTCAATCACATTGCTTGCAAGGTGATCCAACCAAGAAGGTGATTAAATGTTTTCTTGGTCTTTGTGTTATGAGTGGTTATACCTTAGAGCAGGTACAATAGCAGGCTATAAGCCAGTTATAAATGTATTTTAAAGAGATAAAGGAAGAGAGAGAAGAGCAGCAGGCTACAGATATGTAGCCGCTGCAGCACGGACTCTAAGGCGTAATGTGTGTATAACAGGTGGGACCAAATATTAATAGTATAGTAAGCTACTATTATATGAGTTGGCTATTGTATTGGCTATAGACGATTTGGAACTAGCAATGGACTATACTATTAAACCTGCTCTTATATTTTGGGATGGGGGGAGTAGCAAAAACTTATTCAGATTTGCTATCCTAATACCTTTTTTTATTTATATGATAAACACAGAAAATTTAGAGGATTTCAATCCGGTGAAAGATATTCTTAGGCCTTTGAAACAAATGGTTCAATCCTTTTTTTTTTGAAATTCCTTTGGAATAGACAATCATACGTAGATTTTCGAGAAAACTTAGTAAGAGATTTAACCTCTGCAAAAATATTTCGAATCACTCTCTCATCCGATTTTGAGTCTAACCTGTTCAAAAGTGGGGGAGGACCGATTATGTTTTTTGTTTTTTTACGTAGCCCACTTTTCTTGTTTTGGGAAAATTAAATTAAGATATATGTTTTAGGGTAAGATATTTTCATGCCTTTAAATCCTATCAGTTGGATATTCCAAAGAAGATTGAATTTTGGTTAGTCTCTTGGTGATGCTCTAAAGCATGGCCAAGTACCGTACCGTAGCCTAAAACTATACCAATATTGAATTTTGAGAGTTTGTTGGAGAAAAGAGAATCCCCAAAACTGGATTAGCCGACACTGGACTTCTCCCTCTACTTATGAGGAAGTGTGCTCGCTTCCAATACCTAATCGCACGGAGGGAGGGGATCCGAGATCAGCAGGTGGAGGAGAGGGATAGCGCGAGGGGAGGGGAGAGATTGGAGGTGAACCCACTTTTTTTTATTCTAGGGAGTTAAATTTAGGATATCTATTGATGGATAGAAGTATATATATCTTTGAGCCATTAAATCTTTATCAGACATTCTCAAAAGATTTAGAGAGTACTCCCTCCATTTCATATTATAAATAGTTTCGATTTTTTTCTAATCAAACTTTTTATAAGTTTTATTAGTTTATAAAAAAGTAACAATTAATAGATTTAATATCCAATACAAAACAAGCATGGGTCTGTTCGGTGCAACTTGTCTGTAGCTGCAGCCACTACAACGACTATATTGTTTCTACACACTTGGTACTATTGGTGTAGTTGCTGCTGCTGCAGCAGCAAGCTGCACCGAACAGGGCCCATATTATCAAAATATATTCAATGGTACACTTAATGAAACTAATTGTGTGTTATAGATGTTTCTTATTACTAGTAATATATGCTCGTGCGTTGTAACAGGAAGAAAATAAAATTACGAAAATTAAAGTTCAATTTTCATAATCTAAAACCTGTAGAAACAACCAGGTAACAGTCAATTTTTTATACACCAGCTCTAACATCAGTTAAGGTTTTATTACTTAGCATGGGTGTCAGTAAAGTCAATGCAATGTCCAAAATATTTTTTTGTTTTGCATGTGAAAATAATTGCTAGTATTGTTTCATCTGGCTGACAATCTAATACTACTGTGGAAAATATCTATGCATGTTTTGATTAATGAGCGCCATGAAAAAGTAACTAAGCAGTAGCTATATTTACGGCGTCATATTTTTCAAAAAACATAGTCAGCATGTATTTACATTGTAATTTTATAAATTACATATAAATACATTGTAAGTTTATAAACTACATATGTAATTTTAATGTATTAACAATGTAAGTCCCAAAATTATATGTGTAAGTCTCTAAATTACATGTGTAATTACACATGTAAGTACAATGTAATTTGTAATTACACATGTAAGTTATGTGTAAGTATAAAATGAGTTTGTAATGCTTAGGTCATGAGTTCATCCTGCTCGTCTCTTGGGTTCCCTGATTTACTTTATGTACTGCACGAATCTTAACACATATCGTATGGTCTAGGAATTGACATATTATTTGTACAAAATATGGTGCCACTTTTTTAGCAACTCTGAAGTAACTAACCATTGGCACAAGGTAAGGATATGTTCCTTAGAGCATCCCAGCAGCTCATCCAAATTTCCATGTTCCCGTTTAGTAATGGTAATCTAAAAAGACTTCTACTCTATATTACTTTTCATTCCAACAGTTATCCATATTACATCCTCCATATTGTTAACGGTCGTTATTAATCAGTTTCGACCGTCAATATTACCAAAATAGAGGAGAACTAGTGATGCTTGCAATGCATATACATGTTAAAATAATAATGTTCCACTAGTATTAGGTTCACTAACCTTTTGTAGAGAATAACCATAAAGCGGAGGAGAATCGACATCAACTCAAACGATAAATCAATCGGACGATGTCGAGAATCAGACTTATGCATGAATGGGCCAAGAACTCAGAATTGACATGATGGATTGGGCCAAAATTCACAAGTCTGCGAAAGAGAGTAAAGGAGGAGGCCACCTGCCGATTTTGGGCCAGGTCGGCCTAGCCCATGGTTCGGTCGAACCCCCCGCAGCGCCACTCGATCCAGGGTTCTCCTGGACGGCTGAGATGACTCCCCAATGACGGTTGGTGGGTATTACCGACCTTTCCAACCGTCACAACCATCATTGGGAGGCTATAAAAGGAGCTCTCATCCTCACTTCACTCACACACTTCAAGCAAAGCCCTCTCATATTCTCTTAAGTTTAGTTTAGTAGTATCAAGCTAGTGGAATAGGAATAGAGTAGAAATTAGGAGTCCAGAAGTCTTCGGAAGAGTTCGGGTATGGCTCTAGTAGCTTTCCTCTCCTCTTTTGTAAGCTTTGTACTTTTATTAGAATACTCTTCTATATACATTTATGGTATTGAAATACTTTCCGAGTATATGAATGCCTACTTTATATTATATTCATGTTATACTGAATATGAATATGTTGTTAGCTTATTTGGGGATGCTTTGATGCGGGTATAATGTTTGCTTATTCAATTACTCTATGTCATGACGATGATATTAGAGTAGTATCTGGTAGTTTAGACGTGGTGTCTAGATTACAGGATATCATTATTTGAGGTTATATGTTGCGGATGAGAGGTGGGCCGCTGATGGTGACAGCTCACTACGGCCGCTGATGTATGTATTTAGCCCCGGTTGTATGATCATGACGGGCTGTCATAAGAAACTCGGCAGTCAGGGGTAGCTTTTCAAAATACCAGGAGGGCATCGGATAGAGGGTATTAGCTAGTATATCGGGTAACTAGAATGTATGTATACTATGTATATTAGAAGTATATGAATAGATTATCTTTCTCTTTTCTTTCCACTTAGCTTAGATGTTTTAGTATGAGAATGAGTAGCTGATGCTTGTGTGTCACTCTACCCTTGGATTATATTAACCCCTGGTTATGATATGATTATCACAAGTAATATATAAATTATTAGTCAAGTTCTCTCTACATGATTTTCCCACGGGATAAAATAAATACGATACCCTTGGAATACTCTCGAGTGAAATGCTACAATGGTATATCCGTGCGCTTGCGGATGAACTCTGTAACCATAATATACCAGGAGTATTTCTGCGCCATTGCTGGGAATTATATTTCTAGTAATGTCGTTAAGAAATACCAACACATATACCAACATCCTATATTTTACTAATATTTTTCAAGTACCGTACAATTATATTAACTTTCTCACCTTTCACCACTCTAAATAAACTTTCTCACCTTTCTCTTTTTCTCTTCTATGTCCACTGTCGAGAGGACAGGGAGGACAAGGAGGTCCGACAGGCAGGGCAGCGCGATGGGAGGAGTGGCACAGGTGGCTAGGCGGAGGGGCGGCGTGGGCAGTGCGGCAGGGCGGGGCAGGCAAAGGGACAGCGTGGGCGTAGGGCCAGTGCGGATGGAGCAGCGCGAGTAGCCGGATGGAGGAGGATGTGCATGCGGTGGAAGGGGAGGGTGTAGGTGGCCGACGGAGGGAGCGGCGCGAGCGCAGGTGGCCGACGGCTAGAGCAGCCAGCATAGGTGGCCACCAGCGCATCCTCTCTCCTCTCTACCTTCACTCCTTCACACTCCATGGCTCAATCCAGATGGAAGCGGGAGAACCGAATGCAAGCGGCAGTTGCGGGATGGCATAAGGAGAGAGAAACGCCAAGGATAGTGCATGCACTATCTTTGCATGCCCAAATGGCGTATCCGCTATAGTCGATTTCTTCCACCATACACTATTTCATGGATGGAGGACATGATAGATAGAGTATGTGCTGGTGATGCTCTTACATGATTTATTGAGATCAAGTTATCAAATCGCAAAGAGAAATATTCACTATAAATATAGCTCTTGAAGTTATTAAAAGAAAAGACAACACTATGATCTTGTTTAGCCTATCTTGAGCACAAAAAATAATCATGAATTATTTTTTATAAATAATTGCTCCGAGGTAGCAAACATATTAGGCCTTTTTAGTACCCAAAACAAAAACTTTTCACATCACATCGAATGTTTGGATACATGCATAGAGTATTAAATGTGGACAAAACAAAAAACCAATTACACAGTTTACGTATAAATTGCGAGACGAATCTTTTAATCCTAATTACGCCATGATTTGACAATGTGGTGCTACAGTAAACATTTGCTAATGATAGATCACTTATGCTTAATAAATTCGTCTCGCAGTTTCCTGGTAGAATCTGTAATTTGTTTTATTATTAGACTAAGTTTAATACTTATAATGTGTATCCATATATCCGATGTGACAACCAAACCTAAAAATTTTTCCCAAGGCCTTAATTGCTCTTTTTCTCGCTATGATTTCACCCCGAAATGAATACAGCACGCGAGATGAAAACAGGTGATGGCCGTTTCGAATGGTTGACACAGAAAACCCTAGGAACTATGGAAACAATCCAACATTTCCCATGATTAATGATAAAAAAATCCTAGGAAGTATGGAAAAAAATCCAAAGTTTTTAAACACCTGAGAGTATACACGTTCTCTTATGCGACACTGCCACTTTCGTTGGTTTGTACTGAGGCACATTGTAACTAATCATTTGATGGCGGCAAATTAACGTGATCATAAGCATCTAAATTAAGTTTATGCAAGTACTATATGGATCTGAAAAAGGGCTGTAGGCTCTTAGGGCAGGGGGAAGTGGGTTGTGCGTCAGAATAAGCGCTTCGATGGACCGATAGGCGAGCACCTATGGCCCTATGGGTCAGTCTGTTGGGATTAGAAAAAAAATACTCGTATCAGACATGGCTTGATGTACCGAAAAAAGGAAGCCTTTAATCCCTATAAAGTTAGTTAAACTGAAAAGGTTCGAATAAAAGAAGTCTAAGCGACTTATAATACAGAACGGAGGGAGTACAATTTTAGGCTGTTGTTGGTCATGCTCGGTTGATGCGGGTCCAAATACTGTCATAATTGGTGGATTGTAGATGCTGGGCCATCACACCTCCTATCTAACCCGATAATTCCACAAAAAATGGCGGGAAAAGTTCACTTTACATCCCTCAACTATAGGTCAAGTTCCATTTGCATTCCTTAATCGTAAAATCAGATATATGGTATCCTTAAACTTTACCAGTGCAAATTGAGTCAATTGATAGTTTTCGGACTGGTTTTGGGTGACATGGTGGTTGCATGACATTATAATTATAAAAATAAGTGGGACCACAGCGTCAGTGATAACCCAATTACTCCCTCCGGTTTTAAATTTATTAACGTTTTGAACAGGATCTCATGTACCAAGGAATGGTTAATTAGGATGCATATTTATGTTTTATCCATATTAAATACATTAGGATAGCACGTCTAAGAGTAAGGGTAATAGTAGAGCTGTAGAGCTCACTTGCTACTATTAACCTATCTTAAAGCCAACATAAATAATAAATTAGCTATAATAAGGTTGGCTACAATTTTATTCTTCTCTCTCTATCTCTCATCCCTCTTTGTTTAGATTTATGTTTATTGGCTTAGACTTTTAAGTTGGTTTATTGGCTTATATGATTCATAAGCCGGTGAATTTAATATCCTAAATTTACTGGTAGAGTCATACATCTACCTCACATAAACCAAAAAAGTTTCTCCAACCTAGCGTTTGGCTTAATAGTGTTAGAGTGGCTTATGACTTAAAAAAGCCAAACGAACAAACTACTTGTTTATTTACGCTTAGACTTTTCAGCTTATAAGTCTAAACAAAGAGGGCCTTAATGTATTTGTATTTAAATTTGTGTTAAGCTAGCTCTTACATAAGAGCCAACACTCTTGATTTTTTGTTACCTCTCTCCTCCACGTAAGCTTATAGTAGACTTATAGCTCACTATTATCCTTACTCTAAGGCCATTCCCAACCCAAGACACTAGACATAGTTTCCATAAACTCCACATCATCAAGAAACTTGTACTTAGACTACTATTTCAATGCAAACAACACTTTTCCATACTTAAATTTAATGAAAAAATCCCTTGTATACCCCTCAAATTTTACCTAATCCCTTCTATACCCCTGAATTTTGCTTACTTCCTTGTATACCCCTAAAATTTGATTTTGATCCCTTCCATACCCCTCCCGTCAGTTGACCGTTAGTTGACCGTCTATTTTCCATAAAAATGACCATTTTACTCTTGGATGAACAAAGAAATTCATAAGTTACATTATTAAAAATATAAAAGCTTCTCGCATGAGACTATTATAGTTATGAGTTTGTTGTTCGATGCATTATTTATCCCAAAAAATATTGTTAGATAATGAAATAAAAAATACATATTTATTTTTTTAAAAAAAAGTCATAAAAATGAGGAGCATTCATATAAAAATAGAACTACCAATGTTCACAACATTCTTTTAATGAATGCTCCCGATAAAAAAAACCATTGTCCTATTAAAATTTCAAATAAAAATTTTAATTTATTACATTTATTTTATTTTCAAAATTTATGTCAAAATTTTCTGCACTAATTATTTAGTCTCTTTAGTTTTATAAAATGCACATACTGTACACTCAAACAAAATTTTTAATTGTTTTTCAAGCTTATATTTGAACCTAAAGCATCAAGGGCAAAAAGGACATTTACAACCAAATGTAACAATGAAATGATGGAAAATGTAACGGTAGGGGCATGGAAGGGATCAAATTGAAATTTCAGGGGTATAGAAGGGATCGGGTAAATTTCAGGGGTATGAAAGGGATTGAGTGAGCTTTCAGGGGTACACAGGAAATTTACTCAAATTTAATGTGTTTATCTCACATAATGTATTGAATGTTGTGTAGAAACCATGTCTCATGCAAGACCTGGATTTATTCTCTTTCCTCATTTATTCACTTGCCACATCATCTTTCATCTTAGATGACAACTTATTTAATGGTATAGACATCATCCTAGTTATTGGGTTGGGAATGGCCTAACAAGCACATCTTCTTAACCTGGTGATTATGACTACTAGTCCCAAAAGATTCATGTGCTAATTTCGAAACCTGGTACCTACCTTTTTCACACGATTTTTATTATGTTGTAGGAGATGATGCGGTAATTTGATTTTATCCACACGATTTCATGCAAGGGCAAATCAGTCTAAGGCTGAGTTCTAATCTCTACTTTCCCAACTCACCTCCCTCGTTTTTCGTGCGCACGCTTTACAAACTGCTGAACAGTACGTTTTTTGCAAAAATATTTCTAAATGAAAGTTACTTCAAAAAATCATATTAATCAATTTTTCAAATTTATTTGTGGTAATACTTAATTAATCATGCGTTAAACACTACTTTGTTTTACGTGGTATGGAGTGATGGTTCCCAACCCTTACTCCCGAACACAGCCTAAATTATCACAGGGAGGCTAAACGTTAACATTTTTCATCCAAAGGGTCTAACTTAATTATTTAATTGGAGGGAGTTGGTGGCAAGGAATAGAAGTTTAAGTTTGGAGTTTGGTTGGAAGACTTAGGAATCCTATCTTACTATAAAGTTATCCCCCACTAACTCCTTAAGCATAACATGCAAAGATGCCACATCATCATCCACTAACAATCATCACATTTAAACATCATGCAAACATGCTATATCTTTATAGTTTTTATAATTTAAGAGCTTTTCAAATACAAACATGTTAAATTATCATCCAACATAATTCACATAATGTTTCAATGTATATCTTTATTATGTTTTATGATATCCTATATACTTTATAGTTCATCCTCACTTAGTTAGTGCTTAAATAATTAATCTATGGTCCAAATTATATTTCTCCTTTTTTTCCTCTAATTAAGTCATATTACATCAATTGTTTTTAGCCTTTAGATGATTAATCTACGGTCCAAACTATCTCCTTACTTTTCTTCTTCCATAAAGTCATACCACCTTACTTTTTACGTTTAAATCATCATTCTACATACTATTTAAATTTAAATTATCATAAACCACATTAATTTACTTAATCTGATGTTATCTAGCTATCTTACACGTTATTTTTTTATTGTTATCATACTAAGTTCCCGCAGCAATGCGCGGGGTTTCACCTAGTTTGATAGGGTTTGGGATGGGTAATATTCCCATCGATCTCATAGGAGGGTGGCTATTAATTCGTGAGACCGAGGGAATTCAAGGTGAAAAGGCGAAAGCACCCTCAGCTTGGTGTCCTTAACGCACGTCCTGCAAGCTACCAAAGAGAGGTTTTAAACATCCCCTAACATTCCCACCTTTAATTTCTATCTTAAACCAAACAAGGAATGAAAACTAAAAATATAACTCCCATGATCAATCCTACCATCAACTTCCTCCTTTAAATTCCCATTCATCGTCCCTTCTTTGGCCAAACAGACCGCAGACATCAACTAATTTGAAATTGGAGGGAGTATACGAGTACACCTTAGCATCAAAGAAATTATTTAGGCTGCATTTAGTAGTTTATTTTTAACGGAAAAAGAATACTGAGCTGTCATAGAGTATATGTATTACAAAATTCTTACGTACCGTCTATCTCTTCTGCCTTCTCATCGGCACTCTCCTCCCTTTCCTCCATTTGCGGCATCTCCATCCCCTTCCATGACCCCCTTCCGCGTGCAGCACCACCACGCAACATTGACGGGATCGGGGCCGCGGGCATCCGGGCAGCACCACTTTCATGAACTTGCTGAGACGATGGAAGGCACCAGTTCATCTACTGCCTCTAAGGAGACCAGAAAATAAAAGAAAAATATAAGAGAAGAGAAGAGGACAATTAGTCAATGGGTAGGCAGTGTTCACCCAAACACCAGACTCTAGACGGACGATGACCCATGATCTAGAGTCTAGACAATCTAGACACAAGTCTAAACGGTTTAGACGATATACCATACTATCTGTTGGTATTTTTTTGGCACACATGTAAACACACTTAACATATTTCCTATAATATTGGAGAACTGGTGGTACCGTGAAACGGAAGAAACATAATTTTCAAGAAACGGAAGGAACAGTCCAATATCTTGATCTTGTCAATACGTGAGTTCATGCGTAGCCCTCGTCTTTTTTATGCTCCTTGCCCGTGGCTGAAAGTGCATTAATCCCCCTAGTGGGTTTTGGTGATTAATAACAAATGTGGTTAAGGGACTAATGAGTTCATTGAGTGACTTTCAGGTGCATTAGTCCAAGGTGTGGAAGATGGATGCTTGGAGATCCCCCAAAAGTACAAAATCAAAGCGGACCGGAACTCGAGAAGTGCATAGGATAGTTTATCTTTTGAAATCGAGTTTTTAGGAAAAACCATACTATTAAGAGGGGTTCCAGATGATGCTCTGAGATATGTCAAGTGCTCTTAGTGTGAACCAAGTGTCAAGTTTCCCTAGGAGTCATTTTTGCATATACTCCATCTGTCCAAAAGTGCAAGTCCGGAACTTCCTGTCTTCCAGGTCCGGAAGTTCCGATCTTGTGAAAAAGTTTTTCCTAAGTGTAGTCCAGAAGTTCCTGTCTTCCAGGTCCAGAAGTTCCTATCTAGTTTCCAGTTCAAAATTGTGAGTAACGACTAGATGACGTCACCTAGCCGTTATACATATTCAGCTCGTTTCCAGCTCGTTCCTTGGCTATTCCACTATCACTTTTCAAACCTAAAGCTGTTGCTAGCCTCTCCCAAGTGTTTCTTGCCTTCTCCACTCAATCTAGAGCCTAATTCTTGTGAGATAGAGAGATTGAGAGGGAGAGAAAAAGATTTGGAGAGGTGTGAAGACTAGGATCTTGGGTGAGCACTTGGAATATCTCGTGGGCTGTCATCTCGGTGCTTATTACTCTTGGAGATGATCTCCTAGATGGTTAGGTGTCGCCCGCGAGAATCCGTTGCATATTGTGGATATCCCGGGTTAGTTTGTGAAGGATTTCTAGAAGTAGGTTGAGTTGGATCTTGGTGGTCACTCAATTCTAGAAATTTGCCTAGGGGTGTTTAGGGTTGAAGGCTGTGGATTTCCTCTGGGGTTTTTGCACAAGTGAGGCAAGGGGTTAATTGAGACCCAGCTCTTCGGAGCTCCTCAACGGAGAGTAGGATCGCAAGATCCGAATTTCGGGAAAAAATCGCTCTTATCTCTTTCTGTAATGTTTCTGTGGATGATTCTGTGATAAATCATCTGCTTAGAATACATGTGCACCATCTTGTGAAGATTGGCTTAGTCTCCTGTTTCGAAATTTGAATTTCATCTCTGTTCTATTACCCAAAAGTTCCTGTCTTAGAACACCGGAAGTTCCGGGCCTGGCAGGCCGGAAGTTCCGGAGTTCCTTACCAGGAAGTTCCGGAGTTCCTTATCTGTTTGAATTTTACCGCTGCGATTTGTTTTTAAGTTTTCAGGGACAGCCTATTCACCCCCCCCCCTCTAGGCTTCATCAGCACGTTCAATTGGTATCAGAGCAAGGTGCTCTTGATTCAAGCTTCACCGCTTTGAGTGATCCACGATGTCGGACTTAGGGGGAAAGAACGGGGAAAATGGAAATGAATATGGAGCGAGCAGCAAGGGAACTCCATCACCCAAGGGAGCTACTATACCTTTTGATTACAGCAAACTTACCATTCCCCCTCACAACTTTGTCTCCGTGCCTTTCGGGCGTGCTCCTCAATTTGATGGGACACATTACGCCGCTTGGAAGCACAAGATGAAGTTGCATCTAATCTCTTTGCATCCAAGTATTTGGAAAGCTGTTTGTACAGGTGTTGATGTACCCCATGATGACATGGAGCTCACTTCGGAGCAAGAACAACTCATCCACCGCAATGCTCAAGCTTCCAATGCAATTCTCTCTGCCTTAAGTCCGGAGGAGTTCAACAAGGTTGATGGGCTTGAGGAGGCCAAGGAGATATGGGATACTTTGCAATTGGCTCATGAGGGATCACCCCATTCCTGAGGCCAAGATTGAGTTGTTGGAAGGAAGACTTGGAAGATTTGTGATGGATGACAAGTAGACACCTCAAGAGACGTATGATAGGATGATGATCCTTGTCAACAAGATCAAAGGACTTGGGAGTGAGGACATGACAAATCACTTTGTGGTCAAGAGACTTCTCCGTGCTTTTGGTCCAAGAAATCCCACTCTTGTATCAATGATACAGGAAAGGAAAGACTTCAAGAGGCTCACCCCAAGTGACATTCTTGGAAGAATTGTGTCTCATGAGATGCAAGAAGAGGAAGCTCGTGAAGTGAGGCAAATGGTGAAGAATGCCGCCATGATCAAAAATCAAGAAGTAGCTTTGAAGGCAAAACAAGAAGAAGAGTCAAGTTGTGAAGAAAGTGAAGATGAAGAGATGGCTTTTATTGTCAAGAGATTCAAGCACTTTCTTCGCAAGAGTGGCTATGGCAAAGGGAGGAAAGATGATGACAAGGGAAAGAGGCAATCAAAGAGAGCTTGCTTCAATTGTGGCGAATATGGCCACTTCATTGCCGATTTTCCCAAGTCAAATGAAGCTAAGGCTAAGGGAGACAAGAAGAAGCCGGAGCGTGCTCATGTGGCGGAGGCACACATGGCGGAGGTGTGGTACTCCGGAGATGAAGAAGATCCCGAGGTCAAGCCCAAGCCCAAGCCAAAAGACAAGGTTGAAGGAGAAGGTGGTGTTGCTATCGTCGCCTTCAAGTCATCCTCTTCAAGCAAGGAGCGTTTCTTTAATAACTTGAGTGATGACGACGACGACTCCTACCACTACTCTTGCTTCATGGCCCAAGGCCGCAAGGTGATGACTCAAAAGCCCTCTCACACCTCTCTTAATGTTGATTTTAGTGATGAGAAAAGTGATAATGAATTAGATGATGTGCTTAAGAGCTTTAGCAAACCCGCTATGCAACATTTGGCTAAGTTAATGAGAGCTTTGGATAGTAAAGAACAATCACTCGAAAAGCAAAAAGAATTGCTTATTCTTGAGAGGAAAAGAAACCTTGTCTTAGAGGAGAACCTAGCTAAAGAATGTGCTAAAAATGAACAACTAGCTAATGATCTTAATTTGGCTAATGGTTCTCTAGCTAGCCTTAGGGTTGTCAATGAAACTCTTCAAGAGAAATTTGCTAATTTAGACAAAAGTCATATAGATCTTAAAGTTCAATTTGACACTCTTTGGAATAGCACTTCTCAACCAAATGTGGTTTCTAATTCTTCCAACCCTTCTACTAGCAATGGTTGTGCTAGGTGTTACAATAATGATTTGAACTCTTATGCTACTAATGTTGATGCTATGCAAGCTCTTAAGAAAGAGAATGAGAGGTTGGGCACATTGGTGAAATATGGATGCATGAAGACATACCATTCAAAAGATGCCCTTTACAAGACCATCACCGCTCATCCTAACAAGGATGGACACGGGCTCGAGTTTTCTGGTGGAAGTCCTGTGTCTAAGCGTGTGATGGTAAATGGGAAAGAATGCTTGATGTTTGTGAGAGAAGGCAAAGCTCCACAAGCAAGTGAGGTGACTTGCCCCTTCACTGGTCAGACACCCGGAAGTTCCGGGCAAAATGACCAGAAGTTCCTGTCCTGTAAGACAGGAAGTTCCGGACATTTTGTCAGGAAGTTCCGGGCTTCTGATAGGCCGAAGGGGGTGACCGGAAGTTCTGGGTATAATGCCAGGAAGTTCCGGCCAGAGGGTCTTTACTATGATTCATATGTAATTTCCAAAAATTCAGAGGGCAAAGTGGTTGCTTATTTTAATGGGAATTACAATGATGAGTACCGCACTTGTGTATGAGTGCCAAAGGCTTTGGTGACTAACATCAAGGGACCCAAACTTAGACAAGTTTGGGTTTGTAAATCTCATGCTTGATTTCTTTTGAAGGCATACTCCTCCGGTGGCTCAAGTTGGGTTGTGGACAGTAGCTGCATCAATCATATGACGAGAGAGAGGAGTATGTTTACAAGTCTTGATGAGGAGGGTGGAAGTCGTGAGAATATTGTCTTTGGAGATGATGGTAAAGGAAAGGTAATGGGTCTCGGTAAGATTGCCATTTCCAAGAATCAATCTCTATCTAATGTCCTCCTTGTCAATTCATTAAGCTACAATTTATTATCCGTGTCTCAATTGTATAAGTTAGGATTTAATTGCTTATTTACCGATGTGGATGTGACCGTTTTTAGGTGAGATGACTCTTCCATAGCATTCAAGGGTGTGTTAAATGGTGATCTCTATCTTGTTGATTTCGACGTGGATAGAGTGAATCCGGAGGCATGCTTGATTGCTAAATCCTCTATGGGTTGGCTATAGCACTGTAGGCTAGCCCATGTTGGAATGAGAAATTTGGCGTCTCTTCTAAAAGGGGAACACATTCTTGGTCTATCTAATGTTTCTTTTGAGAAAGATCATGTGTGTAGTGCTTGCCAAGCCGGGAAGCAAGTTGGGAGTCCACATCCCATAAAAAACATCATGACTACAACAAGACCACTCGAGCTTCTTCATATGGATTTATTTGGGCCCGTGGCCTACATAAGCATTGGAGGTAACAAGTATGGTTTCGTCATTGTTGATGATTTTTCACGCTTCACTTGGGTGTACTTTCTCCATGACAAAAGCGAAGCTCAAGATGTCTTCAAGCGCTTCGCAAAGCAAGCTCAAAACCTCTATGATCTCACTATCAAGAGGGTGCGAAGCGACAATGGAGGAGAATTCTAGAACACTCAAGTGGAGGAATTTCTTGATGAAGAAGGAATCAAGCACGATTTCTCCGCCCCCTATGATCCTCCCCAAAATGGCATTGTTGAGAGGAAGAACCAAACCCTCATTGAAGCCGCAAGGGCAATGCTTGATGAGTACAAGACTTCGGATGTCTTTTGGGCGGAGGCTGTGAGTACCGCATGTCATACCATCAACCGCTTGTACCTCCACAAGATCCTAAAGAATACTTCATATGAGCTCTTGAGTGGTAAGAAGCCTAATGTTTCATATTTTCGTGTCTTTGGGAGCAAATGTTTTATTTTAAGTAAGAGGCCTCGCTCATCTAAGTTCTCACCTAAGGTGGATGAGGGATTCTTACTTGGCTATGAATCAAATGCACATGCCTATCGTGTCTTCAACAAAACCTCCGGTATTGTTGAAGTCACTAAGGATGTGACATTTGATGAATCTAATGGCTCCCAAGGAGAGCAAGTTGTTGTACATGTTGTGGGTGATGTGGATCCAAGTCAAGCTATAGGCACTAAGGCTATTGGAGACATACGACCAGTCGAGACGCAGGATGACCAAGAAGATAGGGATCAACCTCCGTCATCGACATCCAATAGCCCTACAAGTGTTGTGTCTGCTGAGCCGGAAGTTCCGGGTCCTATTGACCGGAACCTCCGGACATCTCCAGGCCCGGAAGTTCCGGGTTCTACAGTCCGGAACCTCCGGACCAGTGGCAGTGAAGACGTGCCAACGGCACAAGTGGATGGGATCGATGCTGCGGGCACTTTAGAGCATACTGATCAGGCTCAGGTCCCCTCAGTGCACCATCCAAGGATACATCACACTGTCCAAAGAGATCATCCCGTCGACAACATACTTGGTGACATAAGAAAAGGGGTAACTACTCGCTCTCGTGTCACAAGTTTTTGTCAACACTTCTCGTTTGTCTCTTCTTTGGAACCAACCAGGGTGGAAGATACGCTTGGTGATCCAGATTGGGTGATGGCCATGCAAGAGGAGTTAAATAACTTCACTCGCAACCAAGTATGGACTTTGGTGGAGAGACCCAAGCAAAATGTCATCGGTACCAAGTGGATCTTTCGCAACAAGCAAGATGAACATGGGGTGGTTGTAAGGAACAAAGCCCGGTTAGTTGCGCAAGGGTTCACCCAAGTCGACGGTCTCGATTTTGGTGAAACCTTTGCACCTGTCGCTCGCCTTGAGTCAATTAGAATTCTTTTAGCCTATGCCGCTCACCATGATTTCAGGTTATTCCAAATGGATGTCAAGAGTGTCTTTCTCAATGGACCTATCTCGGAGTTAGTCTATGTGGAGTAACCACCGGGGTTCGAGGATCCAAAGTTGCCAAACCATGTGTACAAGCTCCACAAGGTGCTTTACGGGCTCAAGCAAGCCCCTAGAGCTTGGTATGAATGTCTCCGAAATTTTCTTTTGAAGAATGGTTTTGAAATTGGAAAGGCGGATACTACTCTCTTCACTAAAAAATTTAAGAGTGATTTATTCATATGCCAAATTTATGTCGATGACATAATATTTGGTTCTACTAATGCCTCTTTTTGTGAAGAATTTAGTAGTATCATGACTAAAAGGTTCGAGATGTCTATGATGGGCGAATTGACCTTCTTCCTCAGGCTACAAGTGAAGCAAGCACAAGAGGGCACCTTCATCTCTCAAACCAAGTACGTGAAAGACATACTCAAGAAGTTTGGGATGTAGGATGCCAAACCTATCAAGACGCCCATGCCTACTAATGGCCACCTAGACCTCGACGATAATGGTAAATGTGTGGACCAAAAGGTATATCACTCCATGATAGGATCTTTGCTTTACTTATGTGCATCTCGTCCCGAAATCATGCTTAGTGTGTGTATGTGTGCCCGTTTTCAAGCGGAACCTAAAGAGTGCCATTTGATTGCCGTCAAGAGAATTCTAAGATATTTAGTTCATACTCTTAATCTTGGCTTGTGGTATCCTAAGGGTTGTGACTTTGAGGTTTTGGGCTATTCCGATTCGGATTATGCCGGGTGTAAGGTTGATAGAAAATGCACAACCGGGACTTGTCAATTTCTTGGGCGGTCCCTTGTTAATTGGTCCTCCAAGAAGCAAAATTCCATTGCTTTATCTACCGCCGAAGCCGAATATGTCGCCGCCAGTTCTTGTTGTGCTCAACTCCTTTGGATGAAACAAACCCTAAAAGACTTTGGCTACAACTTCACCAAGATCCCACTCCTATGTGACAATGAGAGTGCCATCAAAATAGCCAATAATCCCGTTCAACGTTCAAGAACCAAGCACATAGATATTCGCCATCACTTTTTGAGAGATCATGAGACTAAAGGAGACATTTGCCTTACCCATGTGAGAACCGAGACCCAATTAGCCGACATTTTCACCAAGCCTTTAGATGAGAAAAGATTTTGTGAGCTTAGGAGTGAGCTCAATATCTTAGACTCTCGTAACATTAGGTGATGGGTGGTTGGCTACTTCATAGCCAAACATGTATCACTAAAATGTAAATTAAAAAAAATTGAGCTTTTGTGTCTTGAGATCATTTCTTGTGTAGAAGATGGTCTTGATACCAGGAATAAAGCTCAAACATTCCCTCTCTTATCCAAAAACCCTTTTGTGAAAATTTGCGAAAATTTTCGTGTGTGTTTTTATTGCGAAAATTTGGTTTTTATCCATTTCTTGTGATGTATATTGACCATTATTAAGTAATGTTGATTGTTCGCTGGTCATATTCATCATAAGTCTCTATATATCCATAGGTTTCTATTTCTTTTCGTTGAATTCTCATCTATTCCTTTGAACTTGGGCCTGACTGCCCTCTGTTCTGCCAGGCCGGAAGTTCCGGTCACCCCAATCCGGAACTTCCGGGGGTCGGGGGTATAAATACCCAGGGGGAGCCCGAGCTTGCCATCTCTCTCCTCACTTCTTCTCCTCCCCGATTCCAAAACCCTAGCCGCCGCTACAGTACTCCTCTCGGCGATTTTCACTTTCAACCGTGGAAATTTGATTCCTCTCCGTGGAATCAACCACATTGGTGGCTAGGAGGTTCATCCCACGATCGATTTGCGATTCCCTCTCTCAAGGTAGCACTTTTGATCTTCTCTTTTGGTTCATCATGTTTTTGCCCCGATCTCTAAATATGTGAACCTAGGGAGAAAACCTTTTGGATAGAATTCTTCCTGCTACCTTGTAGTTTGCTGATCTATAGGATTTTGTCACATGCACTGGCCTGTTTGAACCCTCTGTTCTTCAGTTTTGCAGGCCGAAAGTTCCGGTGTTCTTGGCCCAGAACTTCCGGTCTCTGTCCAGCCAGCCAGCAACCTTGATTCCTCTACTGTTTCTTTTAACCATTGCACTCCAACCTTGTTGATTCTTGTTGTAGTGGTCAGTATGCCTCGTGAGAAGAGACAGAAGCTTTCACAAGATGTTCCTGCTGACTCGAGCCCCCCAGTTCATGGTCCTAGGGGGAGATTGGGTAAAGAAAAAGTTGGAGATTTTTACAGTGGGAGTCAGATTCCGATCCAGGAGGGCTGGTAGCATTGTCATTCGTGATGCTCCCCACTCTCCCTCTCCAGCTGCATCAGGGTCAGATGATGGTGGCAATGAGGATGAGCCTGGTTCTGAAAGCAATCCCTTGAGGCTTTATAAGACAAGGGCTGTTGATCCTGATCCTAGACGCCCAAGAGTGAACTATCTGAAGAATCTGCTCAAGTGTGGAAAGGACAAAATGGTGAGTCCTAATACTTTGCCTGCTGACTCTCAGGATGACAGATTCAGGACCTTGGTGCAGGTTGATTGGTATAATTCTGTGATCATGGGAAGATCTCATCCAGTGGTAGAGATGAAGTGGCTAGACTGGCAGTACATGTCCTCAAAGAACAACTTAGTTTTCAATGAGGTACGCAAGGTGTGCGAGCGCAAGCACGTGGCAGATTTGTTGGCCTTGCAGTATTCCTGGAATGAGGAAGTGATTGGTCAGTTCTACTCCACTGCTTTCTTTGGCACCACCAAGAAGGGGCTTGATTTTGTGAAGTGGACCATTCAGGGGCAACAGTATAGGGTCTCTATGGCACAGTTTGCTGTAGCTTTGGGGTTAGATGATGATGACATGAGTCGTCCACATATCTTTGTAGAGGATGCTCTGTCACCGACCAGCACTACCTTTATGTATAAGAAGGATGCTCCCAAGGATTGTTTGGGGACTACTCGTGGGTTGCGTCCATACTATAGAGTGTTGTACTCTATCTTCAGGTGGTCTTTGCTCCCCAAAGTGGGAGATGCTACAGCTCTTCCGAGTAGGCATGCGCTCCTCCTCAGTCGCATGCGCTACAACAAGCCAGATTTCAGCATCATGAAGCTTATCTGGAGTGAGATCTATGAGACAGTGTGTGAGCCAAAGAGCGGCTGCATCTATGCTCCTTATATCATGAAGATGATTGAGGCCAAGACTGGGATTTGTTATTTCAAGGACAATCAACACAAGCCTTTCTGACCTCATGCTCCCTCTACTTCAGCTACTCCTTCTACCAGGGCAACTCGTACTTCTACCTCAGCTGCTCCTTCTTCCTCTGCTGCACCACAGCGTTCTGAGTCTTCTTCTCCCATAAAGAAGGCTCTCAGGGCTATCTTTTGTATGTGTGCCAAGACAGCTAAGAAGGTAAAGAAGATAGAGAGGCGTCAGAAGGAAGATTGGATTGCAGAAGGCAAGGATGTCTCTGACATTTCTGATGATGAGGAGTTTGTTGATCCTTTTGCTGCTTATGAGACTGCTCGAGACATTGCTAGTGGTGAGGGTCCCTCTGGCACTTCTCGTTTCTTCAATGAGGAGTCCTCTCACTCCGAGGAGAGCAGTGATGATGAGGAGTCCGATGCACCTACTGAGAATGTACCTACAGATCCAGATGAGGCGGTGGATGCCACCGGGCAAGACATCGACTCTCCTCACTCCGGCGAAACCGAGATCATTCCTTCTAATGGCGATGATGATGAGGCTTGATCCTCTTCTTTCCTTGTGATTTTGTCTCTTTTTGGTGTCTTGATGCCAAAGGGGGAGAAAATTGCAATCGAAGGGGGTCAAAATTTTGTTTTTGATGCTTGCTGCCTGCTCTGTCTGTTTAATCCGGAAGTTCCGGATCCTCTTATCCGGAAGTTCCGGACCTGGCAGCTCCCTCGCTTTATATTCATGTCAGCTTATCCGGAAGTTCCGGGTATTTTATCCGGAAGTTCCGGACCTGGCAGTCCTTTGGCCTCTACTCTTAAGATCTTATGGACATGTAATAATTCTCTATTTGTGTGGATGTAATAACTGTTAGATGCTCTTAGCTGCTCTTTATTTATACTGCACTTCATTTATGCTATGAGTGTCTTATTTGTTGTTTGTGATGTGATGTTGATTTTATCCTTTTGAGTGCTCATCATGTCGTATCTTTTGCATATCATATCTATTCTTACTGCTTATTTGCATTCCACGAATGAGTAGAGATGAAGGAAACTCTCTTCGGTTGCTCCCATTAATATATGCATATGAGCTTCTCTCATATATTATATATGCATACACTAAGGAGGAGTTTCATTCACCTCTAACCATTCAAAACAAAATTCTTATCAATCTTTTGTAAGTTTTAACCATGTTGTCATCATCACCAAAAAGGGGGAGATTGAAAGTGCATTAATCCCCCTAGTGGGTTCTGGTGATTAATGACAAATGTGGTTAAGGGACTAATGAGTTCATTGAATGACTTTCAGGTGCATTAGTCCAAGGTGTGAAAGATGGATGCTTTGAGACCCCCCCAAAAGTACAAAATCAAAGCGGACCGGAACTCGAGAAGTGCATAGGATAGTTTATCTTTTGAAATCGAGTTTTTAGGAAAAACCATACTATTAAGAGGGGTTCCAGGTGATGCTCTGAGATATGTCAAGTGCTCTTAGTGTGAACCAAGTGTCAAGTTTCCCTAGGAGTCATTTTTGCATATACTCCATCTGTCCAAAAGTGCAACTCCGGAACTTCCTATCTTCCAGGTCCGAAAGTTCCAGTCTTGTGAAAAAGTTTTTCCTAAGTGTAGTCCGGAAGTTCCTGTCTTCCAGGTCCGGAACTTCCTGTCTAGTTTCCAGTTCAAAATTGTGACTAATGGCTAGATGACGTCACCTAGCAGTTATACATATTCAGCTCGTTTCCAGCTCGTTCCTTGGCTATTCCACTTTCACTTTTCAAACCTAGAACTGTTGCTAGCCTCTCCCAAGTGTTTCTTGCCTTCTCCACTCAATCTAGAGCCTAATTCTTGTGAGATAGAGAGATTGAGAGGGAGAGAAGAAGATTTGGAGAGGTGTGAAGCCTAGGATCTTGGGTGAGCACTTGGAATATCTCGTGGGCTGTCATCTTGGTGCTTATTACTCTTGGAGATGATCTCCTAGATGGTTAGGTGTCGCCCGCGAGAATCCGTTGCATATTGTGGATGTCCCGGGTAAGTTTGTGAAGGATTTCCTCTCCTCCGAAAGGGAACGAGGTAAGTTAGTGAAGTTCTTGTGCTAAGATTCTAGAGGCTTTCCAAGTAGAGCAACCACACTTGTGGTGGATTTCTAGAAGTAGGTTGAGTTGGATCTTGGTGGTCACTCAATTCTAGAAATTTTCCTAGGGGTGTTTGGGGTTGAAGGCTGTGGATTTTTTCTGGGGTTTTTGCACAAGTGAGGCAAGGGGTTAATCGAGACCCAGCTCTTTGGAGCTCCTCAACGGAGAGTAAGATCGCAAGATCCGAACTTTGGGAAAAAATCGCTCTTGTCTCTTTCTGTGATGTTTCTGTGGATGATTCTGTGATATATCCTCTGCTTAGAATACCTATGCACCATCTTGTGAAGATTGGCTTAGTCTCCTGTTTCAAAATTTGAATTTCATCTCTGTTCTGTTACCGGAAGTTCCTATCTTAGAACACCGGAAGTTCCGGGCCTGGCAGGCTGGAAGTTCCAAAGTTCCTTACTAGGAAGTTCCGGGTCTGTTTGAATTTTACTGTTGCGATTTGTTTTTAAGTTTTCAGGGACAACCTATTCACCCCCCCTTAGGCTTCATCAGCGCGTTCAGTGGCGACCCTTTTGTGCTCGCTGAAGCAACACTACTCCAAGGAGCACGAGGATAAAACCACCATCCAAACCATAAAGGGATTCGATTTATACTGGTTTTAATAGTTGAGGGGATCCTCTATACCTGGTTTCTCGATTGAGGGATATAAATGAAACTCGACCTATACTTGATGATGTTGACTTTATTTTAATTTTTTTTTGAAAAATGGCCGGTCTGTCCTGCCAGCTGAGACGGAGCTGACTATATCACGAATTTTTCCATTTTAAAATTTTATTTTTTAATATTTACAGAAAAATTGTATCGACAAAAAAAATTTACAGAAGTAGGGTGACGTGAGGGACGACAAGAGGAAAATAAAAACTAGAAAAATGCAATTTTGGCAGGGCGAAAATTGCATTTGCCCCCTTCAGCCCTTGCAGAGAGTGGCAAGGGACCTCAGTGAAAAATGCGTACACCTTGCCGTCCTCCACTTGGGCGACAGGGGTCATTTCCGTAAATATTTTGGATGGTATAATATTTATGTAAATATTAAAAAAATAAAAATTTAAAAATGAAAAAAATTCACTATATCGCTCCTTCGCAGCCCATCACACGGCCCACGTCGGGAATATGAAAGGAGTTGGTGAGCCCAATGAGCGGAGGCCCACAATCCACCGACTCTCTCTCTCAAGTCTCAACCCCCAACCGCCAACCCCCGCGTCGCGGCGCGGCGCGCGTTACCCCACCCGACCCGACCTCGGTTCTCTCTCGCCCAGAGTCAACCTGGGCAAAAGCGGCAGCCACCCACATCGCCATCCGTCTCGCACACCTCCCTCCCTTTGTCGCACATCAGCGCTCCGCTCCACCCCACTAGAGACCGGACGAAACCCCGTACGTCATACCCCTGCAGCCACAGCAGCAGCCTCGCCTCGCGGGCGGTGTGTGCAGGTGCGCCGCGCGGGGCGGTGGCACCTGCCAGGTGTTTCGCCGCCCAACGTAAGCACACCGCGCCGCTCGGTTCGGCGCCCTTTGGAGGACGCCTCCTCGCGTAATCACTTTCCACCGTAGCAGATGGGCCCTGTGGTCATCAACAGAAATTGGGTTCAGCCTCCTCCAAACAAGGTAAAACAAGAAGAAAAAAAAAAAAGAAGAAAAGGAGTCCCGTGCCGTGGGCCACAGCCATCCAGGCAAAATGCAAACCTCGTTTCTTGGCGTCATCACCGTGAAAAGAAAAGAAAAGTAGTAAAAGATTTGCTGCACCCAGTTTTCGAAACTGAAAAGGGCCTTTTTAAACCAAAAAAGAGGAAATCGCGAGGTCGTCACGGCGTCTCCTTCTCCTCGCGTCAGAAACTCACAAAAGCAAAACCCAACCGCACCGCACCGCACAGCACCGAGGCAACCCCACGAGTCGACGCGTGGGCCCCGCATGTCATACACCTGGTGTGGCACCCTCGCCGAGCGAGCTGGCTGCGGCAGGGAGGGCCCCGCATGTCATACACGCGGCATGCGGCGCGGGGCGCGTGGGTGCTGAGCTGGAGAGGGACCCTGCCACGCCACGGCATCCCTGGACGGAGTGTGTGAGCTCACACTGCGAACAGCTTACGCTACACAAAGAGATGAAGGTATCAAAAAGCGTCGTCGGGTTTGGACCCTGAACGGTTCAGATTTACCTTTGGTGGTTGGCAGGGGTCGTTCCTCTCGTGATGCTAAAAAACCAAAAGGGGAAAAATATAAAGGAATTCGATTTTTCCAATGTTAACCTACTTGTTCTGTTGATTTTCTAACTGGGACATATTATCTTCATATTGATATATTGAAATTCACATCACAAACATAATTAAAACATACGGGATGCAAATTTTGGTAATTCGACATTAAGCATATCGTCTCTCTTTTTTTCACTACCCTAACTCTTATTCTAATTTTTAACAATTCTAAAATAATACTTCCTCTATAAAAAAAACAATCTTAGTTAGGTTCTGCACATACACTATGTTCAAATTCAAATACACTATGTCTAGATTCAAACTCAGTATTGGATTCTTCAGGGGCGGAGGCAGCATTTTAGTAAGAGTAGAGCTGAACCATATAGCTATAAATTTTTTGTGCAGATTCTATGTAAATTTTAGTGTTTCTCCATTGAAAATTTTTGCCACGTATGAGGCCCAAGCCCAGGCTGCCCCACACGTGGCTCCGCCCCTAGGATTTTTTTTGGACGGAGGGAGTACAAATTCAAGTAAATAAAAACGATTACTAAAGTCATAGTAGTAAATGATTATTAGTATTCTTTGACATTGAATAGTAGTAATGTTATTGTGTTAACTTTGTGCGTTGTATCAGTTTTCGCATAAGTTGTACGGCAATTGATTATCGCACTATTAAATATTGATAATTGTTTTCTAACATTGTAAAACAAAGAATATATCATAAATATCTATGAATCCGATGATTGTAATTACTTTTATATTTTTCTCACTTTTTCCTAGCATTAGTTTCAATAGCAGTCACACTTTTTTTTTATGAATGTCGTCGCTATAAATAAGACTCTCACCACATAGTACCTTGCCCACTCCGACTAAGCCTTCACATTTCTTCTCTAGCGTTACGCTGTCCTTTCTCTCGGTGATTCCTCGATCTCTCAGGCTACGTTTTGATGGCTTACTGCATCCGCCACTCTCCGGGCCGCTGCCAGTGCTATCCGTCGCCGCCTACCACCTCACAACGGTAAGCAGATCTCCCTATGCCTTGCCGTTATTCTCAATCCCCGGAGGTGCCCCTTTTGAACATAGCTCAACTCTCAGGTCATCGTCGGCGACCCACACAGGCAACTTCCATCGAATGGATGAAAGCCCTCGAGTCACGACGGCGCCTCCTCCTCAACGGCATACCAACAACGGTAGATCTATAGTGGTTATACTCAAATCAGAATCTCCGATAACCGGCTATGTGTAAGTCCATTCCAGATCTATTCATTTTGCGATTCACCCTAGATCTAGAGTCTTCTGCAACCTTTAAGCTTAAAAGTGTTAGATCCACAAATGTGTACTCTATCCGCCCGAAAATATTATAACCTTTGAGTGGATGGGACACTTTCTGCTACTACGAATCTAGACATGTGTTTGTCCAGATTCACAGTATTAGGATGTGTCCTATCCACTCAAATACTGCTATATTTTAGGACGAATAAAAATTATGGTTTATCTAAATCAACCTTCCTTTTTTTTTCTTTTTTACAACCATAGGTTGGGCTTGCCCAATCCAAATTCTATACTGCCAGGGACTGTAAGGGAAAACGGGCAGGGCATGGTGCTGCAAATAAACATTCCCCCAGGTACCCCGACGAAAAAAACCCCAACTTTTTATTTCCTGCCGTTTTCTTTTTCTTTTTCTTTCCTTTTCCTTTTTTATTCTCGTCTAGTATTATTTTTGCTTTGCTTTCCTCCTTCCTTAATAATATTTCTGGTGGACGGACACGGAGCAGATAGCCAGCAGGAGTCCGTCGCCGTTGGTGGGAACGAGACGGTGGCCGCGCCCGCGCGCGAGATCGGAGCTCCGGGGAGGCGAGGCGCAGGCGCAGGTGGGCGCGTGTTCTACGTCGGGGGCACCCCGTTCGCGCTCTACCGGGAGGGATCCGCGGGGCGGGGAGTGGTGGGGAACGCCGCGAGCGCAGCCGGGATGGGCGCCGAGGAGGAGGAGGAGCCGGCGTCGGCCGTCGGGAGGGAGGGGGGAGGAGGAGGAGGCGGGGCGAGGGCCGCGGGGGCGGGGGCGGGGGGCGACACCGCCGACGACGACGACAGCGGGGAGAGCGCCGCGGCGGTGGTCCCGTGCTCGATCTGCCTCGACGCGGTGGTCGCCGGCGGCGGGGACAGGTCCACGGCGAGGCTGCAGTGCGGCCACGAGTTCCACCTCGGTGAGTGGCTTTCTGCCTCGAGATCTCCCCCGCTTCTTCTTCATAATAATAAGAGTTGTTATAAAGCGACGTTTCTTGTTTCTTGGGGCGTTAGAAATTTAGTGGATGAAACAATGGTCGTGAATTCTTGGTAAGGGGTAATTAGGGATTCTTCTATTACCGGTATTACAATTCGGAAAAGGTGGAATTTTGGGAATGGATTAGGTTCGGGGAGATGATCAGTGTGTGTGTACGTAATGATTCGACCACATATTTCAAATATGGTAACTTCATAAGATTTACTCTTTAGAAAATATAAGAATTTCTGTATTTGAGTTGCGTACTCTTGGGATTTATGGAAGTTATATGGCCAGTATATGCTCGATTTTGTAATTAAGGTTTGTAATTTGGAAAAGGAGATTTTGGGATGGGATTTAGTGCATTCCGCACCATATTCTGCAATCTTTGTGCAAGTATATGTTCTATGTGCTTCACTACAAGAATTATGTGTCCTAAGGAGAAACATTGCACCTTTCGTTGTTGAATTGAATAATATGAATGCTGCAGCCCCCTTTGGCAGCTTGCTTCAGTGCAATATCATCTTTTGCTTACTCATAAGCAGGTATAGAATCCTGCTATTTGGCAACACTTAGTGGTGAAGCTGTTCCAAAGGGTTCCCATGTTGCAAGAAAAGCATAAGTTGTCACTTTTGTCGTATCTTCACTGTTTCGGACTGGTGATGAGCTTGGTGTAATTATATGTCGATTTGAAACTTTTCATTGTGCTTCGATATTGTGTTGGAACTTGGTACCTCCATTTCTCTTTTGTGTTTTTGCATAGGATCAGACTTATGGGGAGAATTGGTATCTTGATGATAGAAGCCGGAGATTATGAAGTTCAGTGCACTTACAGGAATATGTTTATGTTTTTTATATACTTGTGTGATCGTTAGGGCACTTGATGTTCATTTACTTATGTGCATACTTTGGTGCCAAGGGTAACCTTTTTGTAAGCTATATAGATATTAGAAAGCTATGCATGTGTCAGTTTGCTGGTAGTTGTGGTTTGGTAGGTTCTTGATAGATCTTTTTTACAAATTGGACTAAGGGATTTGGTAGGTACATACAACTTTTTTTTACAATGTTAAATTTTCTTAAAAATGAATTTGGGCAAACTAATGGCTGGAAGTTTGAAGATTTTTCTTGAGAGCTGGACCAAACATGTTTAACTTTGCAATGTAGTAGGAATATGTGATATATATAATCAAGGAAAAATGTACGATAATCTATCACCTAAATGCGATTTAATGTGTTGGGAAAAAATACAGCTATTTGATGGTGATTTTGTTATTGATCACTACTGCATTTTTCCTGGACATGCTGAAGTCTGGTTCTTGATATTATGATGAGCCTGATGTTATTTGGATGTACTGTGTCTATATTTGGTTTACACAGTTGTGCCATTTTGTGTTCTTTATAAGTTTCTTGTCATCTGTATCAAACTATTTGCTTTTTTTAAAAAATAATGAACTAGATAGGAGAGAAATTGAGGATCTTCCATTCCCAAATTGGCATTTGATTATTTTCCATCCTATGTCTCATTGATATTTCACAATTTTTTGTGTGTTTTGTTCACTTCATCCTTCTTATGGTCCTTTCCTGACATAATTTGTGCCACTGCCAAAAATGATCTCCTTTCTGATTGTAACATAGCAATTGATGTCCAGCATATTAAGAATTTTGTCATTAGGTAGTGTACTAGCTTATTAGCAATTAACAAAATGCTACTGTTCACCTGGACAGATCAACCTGTGGGCACTGTTGTGCCTCCCTTTGTACAATGCACCAATGACTTGTCCTAATACGCCAATCATATTGTATCATGTGATTGATTGCTTAGTAGTCCGAGCTGATGACTGTGAATTTAAATCTAAATGTCTAGTGTGAGCTGGTTTTGTTTCGTAAGTGTCCCCATTGAATGCTTGTTGGTTGAGTATTATATTATATATATGGCTACATAGGAGCAAACTATGTAAATGTGTGTTTTTGCTTTTTTTTTTTTTTTTTTTTGCTTTTGTATGTGTGGAGCTAAAACAACAGCCATTTTGGACGAGGGGCATTAAATTCATTCATACTACCTCTGCGTTTAAATATGAAAGAAGTCTATTTTACTCCCTCAAACTATTTCGTAGGATCATTTAACCCCATAAACTATTTTTAAGCTCATTTTACACCCCCTAATAGCATTTCTCCTTTTTTTTGTTTCTTTTTATATAAGCTATATTTTCAACTACAATTTTGTAGAGTCATGGATGACACCATTTGCATAACTGTTTGCATGAACTTTATAATCTCGATATTCAAATCAATCCTAGGTGCTTTCAGTCTAGGTAAACATTTAGAAAAAAATAAAAATGTTGAGACATAAGTTGTAATATATCTATCACCATCCTACCAAATTCCAGTGAAAATACAACTTATATGGGGTGAAACAAAAAAGAGAAATACTGTTAGGGAGTAAAGTGAATTGTTTTCAATACTTTGGCTGTGTAAAATGAGCCGAGAAATAATTTAGGGGGTAATTGCTCCTGGGAAATAGTTTGAGGGAGTAAAATGGACTTTTTGATTAAATATATGCTGTTGTTGACTTTTGGACATGACTTTGACCATTCATCTTATTAAAAAAGTTATGTAAATACTGCATGCGTTTCATATTATAAGTCGTTTTGACTTTTTCCAAAGTCAAACTTCATTAGCTTTGACCAAGTTTAAGAAAAATATATCAATATTTTCAGCATAAAACAAAGAAACTATCAAAATATATTAAATGTTAGATTTAATAAAACTAATTTGGTGCTATAAATGCTGCTATATTTTTCAATAAACTTGGTCAAATTTTCAAGAAGTTTGACCTTAAAAAAGTCAAAGCAACTTATAATATGGAAAGGAGGGAGTATCATTTGTCTTGTTGTGATTTGTTTTATCATCAAAGGTATTTTAAGCATGACTTGTATTTTTCCTTGTTAGAAATAAAATTTTGAATCAGACAAATGGTCAAACATCATGTCTAAAATATCGTATATTTAAAAATAGATAGAAGTAAGTATTAGTTCTGTACTTGTTTCACCTTTTCCAATTCCCTTTTACTTCATATCTTTTGGTAATATGTCCTAACGACTTGGCCCCATCGTCTAAATTTCCTAACACTAATCCAGAGAGGAAGTTAGTAATCACTAATCAATATATACTGCTAGTACTACATCAAAAAATTGTTTTAGAATGTTTCATGTTGATTTGGTAGCAAATGTTCAGCATTGAGCTGAGTGCACACTAGTTCGGTTGCCTATGATATGTTCCTATCCATTTTGTCATCGTAATTAATGTGCCTGCAATAATAATAGATTCAGTTTATAGCTTTACACCAAGGAGCTCTGTGGTCTGATCAAAATACACTGTTACAAAAGATGTATGGCAGTTTAAATATATGTTGATAGCAGCTGTATAAAAATATCCTTGCATGTGAGGCTGAAAACACAATTTTATGCTTCATAGTGTCCTGTGTTTGTTATATTGTCACAGTTGAGCTTTCTTGTTCTGTACAATAAAATTATGCATTTGTATTGCTCTTTATTGATTTTAATGCTGCCTATACATTTCATCAGATTGCATTGGTTCAGCATTTAATGCCAAAGGAGTTATGCAATGCCCCAACTGTCGCCAAATTGAGAGGGGGAATTGGCTCTATGCAAATGGTTCGCGTCCATCACAGGATGTAAGTAATGATGATTGGGGTCATGATGAAGACTTTTATGATGCTAATCAACCAGAGACATCAAGGAGTGTCTTTTTGGTAAGGGCAACAATTTTTTTTCAGTTTGCTTCCCTTCCTATATTTACCTTATCTGCTGCTACTTTTTTTTGCTCTATTTCTTATACCTTCTTTTCAATATGATTTACCCTGCATAACGGATTGTAAAGTAATAGATGCTTGATCTGTCTTCAGTAGTTCACCTTTTGTTTTTGGAGATAACTGGCGTGTTTTGCCTCTCTTTTATAAGCTTAGTTTTATTGAGGTTTGAAGACTATCTTAGATATGAAAAGCTGATGATTTAATCACAATTATTGCACTGTGTGCATTCTGTTTTTAGTTGAAATTACAGCAGATATCATGGGTTTAGTTAAATGTTATTTCTAGTCTAGCCCATGTTATGTTTCCAATCCTTATTTTGTATCACTATTTTACACAGCACATCCTAATTAATGATGATGTGTTATGGCTATTTGTGCAGCCATTCCGCTTCCAATGGTGTCCTATTGGCCGCTTAGCCCAACTTCCATCTGTATTTGAGTATGTTCTACCCTCCAAACTTTTGATTTATTGTTATTTCCGTTTTTTTACAGTAAATGAATAATTGATCACAATCTTATGACCTTCAATGGGTAGTTATAACTAAAATTGTTACCATTATCTTCATTCCTTTCTTTTTGAAACTTACTGCAGTCCTAGAAACTTCCATGCAATGTCGTCCCTTCCTCTTTGTAATGAAAGTGGATTACGTCATTTGTGTAAAGCTCAATTATAACCATGCCACTGTTTCCAACTATAACATAATGTGTGCTCCTCACTGCCTCATTAAATGTTCATAATATGCCCACAAGTTATGGCTTAGAGATGTCAATAATGTGTGCTCCACTGCTCCTCACTGCCTCATTACAATGATGATTCCTGCTTTGTATGATAGAGTTGATATATCAGTTATTGTGCTGTTTACTCATGTTGCTTCTACTCTTTTCCAGTGAAGGAGAGTCAGCACCACCCGTAACCTGTAAGTTCTTGTTTAAATTAGAACTACTGATATACTTCCTCACGTATACCTTACTAGATTTGTTAAGTGAACATTCTTGTATTTTACAAATGCAGTTCATGATTTCATGGGACAGAACTTCACTTCTGAGCATTTGCCTGTATCAGCACCTGGGGCAACTCCTCCAGGCCCATATATCGCTTACTTTCAGCCTCTTCAATCATCGGCATCATCATCAAGTTCCCATGTCACTGAAAGAACTATGGATGGCACCACCTATCATGATCACTGGAACCCCCTACCTGGGCCATCAGATGGTCGACCATTGGCTACAGTGCATCCCATTGATTTCCATCATAACCACTGGACGCACCTGCCCAACTCCTATTCTCAACCCAACAGCAATAATGGTGTAGCTGAGCAGATGGCAATCCCTGTGGTACCAATGAGGGTTGGGGGCCTTGATAGTGATAGCCAACAGCGAGGATCTCTCCCCTCAGTTTATGGAAATGGGTAAGTTTCATTTCTTTCTAAGTTATGAATTGACTGCTTCCTTCAGTAAGACTTGCATGCTGCCTCTATCCAGAGAAAATGCCTACAGTTCTAAGATAAAATTTCTCTGGTAGCCTGTGACAATTGTAGCTAATTTGATATTTCAGGTGTTATAAACAAAAGGTATCTCATTGACTTATTCTTTAGTGAATATTGTATGCAAACAGAATTAAGTTCCTTTGGACTAAATGTTGACAAAAAAAACCTAGAAGAATGATGATTTTTTTTAATCTTTTCTGCATTATGATTATATGGTAGTTACATTGCCAAAGCTCTGCTGTGGCTATTGGAAAAATAGTTACACCTATGCATGGTTCAGTACCTGCCTTTTTGTTTATTATTGTACGATATATCTTAACGCCTAAGACTCGTGTGTTTTTGGTTTCACAGATCTGGATCAAGGTCTAGAATTCCAAGTGTTCCTCCTATGGCACCACAATTCATGAGGCCGCATGGTAACATCAACGAACAATATCAGCAGAATTCGTCCAGCCTGTATGCTGCGCCGCAGCGTAGGACTGCCGTGCAGGCTGTCCAAGACAGCATGAACTTTACCCTGTTCCCGCAGGCTCCAACTGGCCCTAATTCAATGGAGACGGAGGATGCCGGAGGCAACCAGTTCTATGCCTGGGAGAGGGACCGCTTCGCCCCTTACCCGCTAATGCCCGTAGATTCTGAAGCAAACTGGTGGGGCAGCACGCCGCAATCCCATGGCGTGACGGATCATTCAGCTGCCCCCAGTAGGAGGCTATTTGGTCAATGGATCGGCGCCGGGAGGTCGCCACCGCCGCCTCCACCGCCACCAGCGGAGAACAGATCACCGGACAACTCGTCGTACCGACAGATGCACATCCCTCGGATGTAGCTTAGCCCCCCGACCGTCGCCTGAACCAACAAAGTTAAATATAAGAACCTGGAAAAAACCCCTGTTTGGCTGTAAGAAAGTAGGGTGAAGACACCGGTTGTATGTCGTCCTGTGTTTGCGTGGTAATTAGACTCCCGAGACAAATATGCAGGCAGGTGAAAAAAGAACACCAAGAACGCAAACCCAAACTACCCAAGGAGGAAAAACGTTTCAGCTTGGGTGTTTATGTGGAATTCGGTTCGGTGAAGCATCATAGTACATATTCCAAGCCATGTTGGGGCTTCTTTAAAGTTGTCGCGTGTTTATCGTTTGCTTGATTTTGCTGCATTGTGCATTTTTCAGTATATATGTCTCGATGTGGTCGATGGTATTGGTTGCAGGATGTGGATAGTATTGCACCCAAGCAATCGACTTTGGAAGCCGCGGTACGTGCTACCCCTATTACTTCAGCCCTGCGGCGGTTACCCCTCTTTTTCGCCAGGGTAATTTCAATTCGCAGCCAAGTGTTAGATTCATCGTAGACTTATTTTCAGGGTTTATTATTATTTATTTCTATATTCTTAGGTCGAATTCGAATTTATGTGCATTTTGTGGATGTATATGGTGTACAGTAATATAATGTCTTTTCTTTTTCATAATTTTCATAGCATTTTTAGACCGCGTGCAACAAACAAATGAGGGCATATGGGCTTCATATCTTTTTTGGCAAAATTGGATTTGTTCCCTATTATTTATGTGCGTACCGTCCAAAGATATCCATAGGCAATGACCAAAGCTTTGTACGTTCAGATTCCAAGTTTGAGTTCAAACTCAAATACCTCAGAACGAACTTCACCTATATTCAGCATTCATTTCATCTCTACCGTTTCCTATAACATCCTATTAAAACTCCAAGCTTTCACCAAAATTTAAATTTGAAACCTTTTTTTCAAAGAAATTTGACCCGAAAGAACTAATTAAATTTAAAGTTTCTTTTTGGGTGGGAGAAATATATTCAAAACCTGCATAACTCGTACTTTTAAAATATAAGCATTTCTATCACTATTTGTAGTGTTAGTCCTGATTTAACGAGAGATATCGTGCTCGATCTTTTATTACTGCTAAAACAGTATAGAAATTATTAGTATATTTTAGAGCGGAAGGAGTAGTGTATAGAAGTATGCTGGAACCAATAAAACAGAAGTCTACTTGATTGTGACATTTGCATTCACGACCACGGGTTAGTGGCTTGTGTTGTTACGACGGGATTTATGCTTATCAGCTAAAATTGAAATTTTTAACTTTAAATTTGAAGATAATTTTAAAGTTTTTTATTGAAGTTTATTTTTCAGTATTTGCTTTTAGATCGCTAAGATCACGTATATAAAAGGTTAGTTCGTCGTTGCAGTTTGCTTTCCTGTGCTTACTGGAATGGCTTGAGTTGGCGCTCAATGTTGAGGAAGTCCGCGGCACATCTCGCCACGGTGGCGCCCGAGATCGGTTGGCTTCGCCACAGCGCGCGTACGTGCGCATGGCAACGGATCGAGTTGGCGGTGCTCGCATGCTCCGTCTACGTGTTTATCCTGGCTTGGGGCGGCCCGTGTTTTTACGCACTACTAGGAAAAGCATTATCGCAAGCGATCGAAAAGGGTCTTCGCAGGCGGGGCAGCCGTCTGCCTGTAAGCCAACGATTATGAAGATCGCCGATCTTCGCAGGCGAGCGGCCGTCCGCCTGTGAAGATAGTTTTCGCAGGCGGACATTGGCTAGTCCAGTCCGCCTGCGAAAATAGGAATCGGCCGTCTGCAAAAAAAAAAAAACTTCCGCCTGTGAAGATAGGTAGAAAATATTGAAATTTAATAATAATTTGCCCGTAAATTACTTTTAAATTATTTAATAGAAATTCTTGCAGGTAGATTATTTTGTACATATATTGGAAGATTATCAAGCATTTGGTACTGATAAATGTACATATATTACATTTGTTGCCAAAATATATATATTACAATATTTTTTTATATTGTCACTTCAAATACGCCATCTAGTTAATACATTATGGCATAGCACTGTTCCACTCCCGAAGATCCTTGAATTCGTCACTTGTGGCTAGGGCACCCTCTGGGTCGAAGAAATCTCCTTTCATATGACATCACTCATGGTGGATGAAGTGGCACAGATCACGCTGGACATTTTTAATGCATGTATCGTCAAAGCTTGTTTGACATTCTAATCTTGACAACTGCATGCATTGAAAATAAACAATATATTAGTATCATAAATATATGAAGCTGTCTAGCACATAGTATAGAGACTTACATCCTCCGCGTTAGTCCTATACCTCCCATTAACTCTAAGGAATTCGCAAGCGTAATACCCGCAAAGGACCGTTCCTCGCGGTTGCTTGTGACACTTCAGGACATATCATAAAAGATAGTTAAAATTTGCAATTAGTGAAACAATCGGTATACATTAAGTGAGTGGAGTATTACCGGCCAATAGGTACGTACTAGCAGCTTCTCCCTTGTTCGGGTCTGTTCTCCACCCTTGAACTTGTAGTACTGGTACGCACTGTATGGATGTCGTACCGTTTCACATTAAGGAAGATATTTATTTATAATACATTCATATAAAAATGCAAGAGTCATAATCACTTACTACTGTAAGATTGTTAGAAATTCTTTCTATGACTGGTGTTTGTAATCGATAGGGTCCAAGACTACCACGGTTCCGTCTTTAGGGTGGATGAGTAAACAGATATAATGATCGCTACATATTAACAACAACATATTTAGTTAGTACCAGCTAAAATAAGACATATGTGCAGAAGATAAATGTACTCGACTTACTTAAAATTATAAGCGGCCATGACGACTCTCTTATTTTGAAAGTGCAAGAAGGCTCGTCCAATGTACTGTGCGACAGTAATCAATTTCTCCTTGTACAAGCCCTTCTTGTATTCAGCTATCTCTTTTGGAGTCTTGCCCTTCAGCTGGTCTGACCCTGGTGCTAGCCTCACGGTATGTTGTGTTTGACAGATCCGAGTTGGATCCAAGAAGCCGATAGGTTCTTTTGTCTTCTTAGCATCCATGTATTGCATCCTATAGAAGAAGTTTGTTAGTAACAATCACATGGATTTGTATTGTACATATTTTTCATATAATTAATTAAAACTCATACTCATATGCACCAAACACCGACGTAGTTGACGTCCATCTTATCCCAACGATATATGGCGTGGAGATCTGAGAAATCTAGCCATACGTAACCTTCTTTGCCGAAACAATCTGCCGGTGATCGGGCTGTTATATTGCCCAAGCCTTTCTTGCTGGCCTGCATGTAGAAGGTATGTAACCTTTTCATCTCCCATGGTCCTTCGTTTAGTGCCTATTCCAGCAAGAGTGCTTTCCCATGTTCGTACTCAGCCGGGCAATCATCGGTTGCGAAGTATGTTGGCCCGGCTAGTTCAGCGGCCTTCTAGGGGTCATCATCTCTGAGCTTGGCACGTTCCTTACCCCCTCTGAAGACGGTTACCATGAACTTCTCCTTGTTCTCATCTTTGGACTTGGAGTCGTGGCACCTAATCACTCTAGACACCTCAGAACTGGTAGAGGCCTTCTCAAGGACCGTGGTCTCTTGCACCTCGGGGTCTTTCGCAGGAGAATGGTCTTCAAATATTTCTGGCTCTGTACCGTCCCATTCCAATCCTGGTACTTCTTCTATTTCTGACCCGACTGATGCCACAAATTGCACCTCTGGTTCTGCCACTGTAATCTCCATGGGCACTTCCGGCATTGGAATCTCCATGGCTGTCTCCGGCACTGCAATCTCCGATGGCACTTCCGGCACTGGATTTTCCTTTTGCATCTCGGGTTCCTCCGCATTATCAGTCACCTTCCTCTTAGGAGGTCTCGGAGGTTTTCCCAACCCCAGTTTTGGCACCACAGGTTTTTGCGTGGCGTCAGTGCCCAATCCAAAGGATATGCCATTCTTGTGCCAGAGAATTACAAGATCGACCGCATCCCCAAGTACGGATACACCATCTGCAGTCGGGAAGTCAATGTCGTAGGACTCAAACCCTTCGTGGACCACTTGCGGCTGCACCTTGGCATACGCATCGGGTATGAAATCTTCGTTGTATGTTCTCCTAGGGATAGCAATGGCTGTAGCGGCCTCAAGAGTTTTCCCGGAGCGTCCAATGGGAACGTGCAATCTGCAGGGTGTATTCTCCTTGAGGTCATCGAAGGGGTAATCTGGCTCAGGTTCTTTGGTTTCGGGGCGAGGCAAAATCATGTGCTTGACGCAGAAATCCATCATTTGCCTTTCAAACTCTACAACCCCTTCGTCTCTAAGTTTATCCTTGTACGCTTCACGCTTCTTGTGGGGGTCATGTTTGAATCCTTCCTTCCAACTCATCTTGCTCGACACACCTTGAACCCTTCCCCCATGCTCAGGAGTACCCAGCGCCGTACTTAGCACATCTTTCTCCCTCTTAGGCTTGAAAAATCCTTTCTTCCGTGAACTTGATAAATTCTCCATTTTATCGGCAACGCTCTGCAGCTCCGGATCTTCAAACGATACTTTTCCTTCATCCGTGATTTTAGGAGTTCTAGCTCTTACCCAGTTCCTTGATCTCTGTGTCCATTCCTCCATTGGTACCGGTTGCCCCTTCTTCCTCATTTCCTCCTCTCTTTTGTCCACTGCTCCACCTTTGGTGCGTATCCTGCGGAGCCTAAGCAATGAGGAAATTTGTTCTTCTTGGCCAACTCTGCATACTTTTGGCTCCTTTGAATTTCTTCCGAGGAGTTCTTCAACGTCAGAAAGTCGTCCCGCTGATTCGGGGTTATGTTGGCATACATCGAAAACGGTGTGCGTCCCATCTTCACAAATTTCATGTTCAAGGTGGTTTTCCAACCACGCCAAGACTTGGCCATTGTTTGCAGTGCACAATTCCTCACTGCTGCCTCTGATCCATCCGGGAACTTTTTCTTCAACTTTTTCCATAGGACTTCCTTATTCCCATTCGATACATGATCCCAGTCCATGACTGTGACGGGGATCTTTTCCCTTACTATTATACCACACTGTGAACTGAATTTCGCACGTGCTGTCTCAGGGGCGAGCAGCTCTCCTTTTGGCGAAACATGGGTAACAACATGGAACCCTTCATCCTTTCTATTCACGCTTCTCTCGCCCTTCCTTTTCTTCGCCTTAGCTGACCATTCGCTTTTCTTTGAGCCGGTTGTGTTAGCTGGTACCTTGTCAATTTGCGACGGAACTTTTTTCTTCGGCTGCCGTTTTGATCGCCGTGGCGCCATTTCCTACGAGAAGGTATACATGAAAGTTTCGAATTAGCTCGGGCTAATAGTTATCACGGTGAACAGTTTACATATTAAGTCTACTTACCCCTTCTTTAGGGGGAATGTAGTCCTTGTCGCCTTCTTCACCGTCGCCCTTTTTCCTTCTCTTCAGGCTTGGGCTTGGACAAGGATCGCTTGGCGACGAGTACTCATCATCTTCGTGAGCTACGTCGCTGTCGGAACTATCTTCTGGTGGGACCGTTGGTTCCGGAGCAACCACAACAGCAAGGGACTGCTCTTGCTCCCCTAAACGCTTATCTTTAGTCCCTTTAGTACTATCGGCCATCGTATCAAACCTCTAACATAAAAGAAACTGTTATCCTCCACATTTTAAATTACTCAAATTAGTACAAACAACTTTAAATTGTGAAATTAATTACTTCTCCCTCCGTCCCATAATATAAGGGATTTTGAGTTTTTGTTTGCACTCTTTGATTACTCGTCTTATTCAAAAAAAATTTTGAATTATTATTTATTTTTTTGTGACTTGCTTTATTATCCAAAGTACTTTAAGCACAACTTTTCGTTTTTTATATTTGCACAAATTTTTTGAATAAGATGAGTGGTCAAACAGTGCAATCAAAACCTCAAAATCCCTTATATTATGGGACGGAGGGAGTACTTACTATTATGCTAGAATAGTTATGTTATTAATTAGTACTTATGCTATTAATTAGTACTTACTATTATACTAAATTAATTAGTACAAACAAAATTAAATTGCGAAATTAATTACTACTTACTATTATGCTAGAATAGATATGTTATTAATTAGTACTTATGCTATTAATTAGTACTTACTATTATGCTAAATTAATTAGTAAAAACAAAATTAAATTGCGAAATGTAATTAATTATACTTACTATTATGCTAAATTAATTAGTACAAACAAAATGAAATTGCGAAATGTAATTAATTATACTTACTTCTATGCTAAATTAATTAGTACAAACAAAATTAAATTGCGAAATTAATTACTACTTACTATTATGCTAAATTAATTAGTACAAACAAATTTGTACAAAATTTGAAAAGTTATTATCAAGTAGTGCACTAATTCACAATTACATTTCCTCGACATGTTGTTTAAAAAAAATTAAAAAGGCAAACATATCCTCCACATTTTTTTTAAAAAAATTTTTAACATACCCTCCTACATGCTATTTAAAAAATTTGACAAATTCACATATCCTGCAAAATTGAACATACCCTCCCAATTTCATTCACATATCACCCACATTCCCAAATTCACATTCACAACCACACATAACCCCTCATTCACATATCACCCACCCCTCATTCCCATTCACACCCACATGCACACACATATATACCCCCTCACACCCACATGCACACACATATAAAAAGGAACACCCACATGCACACACGTCCGTGGACGACGAACGGCCGACGACGAGCTTCGGTCGTGGACGACGAAGGAAGGGCCGATGACGAGGTTCGGCCGTGGACGACGAACCGGCCGACGAAGCCGTTCGGCCGAGGACGTCTTCGCTCGTGGACGACGAAAGGCCGATGATGAAGCCGCTCGTGAACGACTGCGAGAGAGGGAGAGAGATGGCGGCGGCGGCTGTGGAGCGGCCGGTAGCGGTGGAGAGGTCGGCGGCGCGGTGGAGGGGCCGACGGGGTAGCAGTCAGTGGCAGCGGAGCGGTGGAGCGGCCCTCGTGTCGGGGCACAGGTACTCCAATTGTATATCCATCTTTGAGGTAATCGATACAGCACTCGACAACCTCTTCAGTACTATAACCCTCAACCATTGATCCCTCTGGATGTGCACGATTTTGGACGTAACCCTTCAAAACCGTCATGTAACGCTCGTATGACCACATTCGATGGAGGTACAATGGGCCAAGCGCAACCATCTGCGGCACTATGTGAACAATGAGGTGCTCCATCGTATCAAAAAATGACGGAGGGAAACACATCTCAAGTTGGCACTGTGTCTCATGTGCGAATGTACGGAGATTTCCTAACTCTTCGAGACTAATGACCTTCTGTGACACTGTGTTGAAAAAGTAGCACAACCTTGTGATAGCAACCTTTAAATGCTCCGATTTTATGGCCCTTATTGAAATTGCAAGAAACACGGTGAGCAAGACATGACAGTCGTGTGAATTATAACCAGATACCGAAATCTTTCATTGAAACTAGTCGACTGATGTTTGATGAGAAACCTATGGGCACTCTGACATCACGGAGTGAGTTGCAAAATGACTTCTTCTCCTCAGGTGTCAGTGTGAAACAGGCTGGTGGAAGATATACTTTGTCATTCTTCTCTCCTTCTTGAGGGTGTAACTCTTCCCTGATTCCCATCTCGACTAGGTCCATTCATGATTGCAGACCATCTTTAGTCTTGTTCGGCATGTCCAACAATGTTCCAACTATGTTGTCAAACAAATTTTTCTCTAGATGCATGACGTCTATGGCATGCCGAACCTCCAGATCTTTCCAGTACGGGAGGTACTTAAAAAATATGGAATGCTTCTTGAATGGGGGAGGGAGTTTATCATCTGGCTTCGAACTATCATCTTGCTCCTTACTATCCCCTTGTTTCGTATTCTTCTCGGGTTTCTTGCGCTTTGTCCCCTTTGATGGTTTCTTAGTCACTTTTCCAAACTCGCAAACAATTTTCTCTGTCATTGCACACACCTTTTCTCCCGATGTTGGTTTTGGTGCAGGATCAGTCTCTTCAGTGCCATCGAACTCTGCCTTCATCTTGCGGTACTTGTGATTTGTGCGTAGGAACCGCCGGTGCCGCATGTACACAAGCTTGTTGGAACCCGGGAGATACCTATAGTACGTTCCATTTAAGCAGATCACACATCATGTTTTACCTTTAATTTGACCTGAAACTGAAAACATTGCTGGATAATCGTTAATGGTCACGAAGATGATGGCCTTCACTGTGAAGTATTCCCTTAAGTACTCGTCCCACACTTTCAATCCCTCTTTCCATAAATCAGCCATATCTTCCAACAATGGTTCAAGAAATACGTCAATATCAATACCAGGCTGACGGGGTCCCTGTATGAGGATACCTAGTAGTACGTATTTTCGCTTTTGACAAAGCCAGGTAGGAAGATTATACATGGTGAGAAGTACTGGCCAAGTACTATGTGAGCTGCTCATGTCTCCAAAAGGATTAACTCCATCAGTAATCATGGCAAATCTAATGTTCTGTGGGTCTTTAGCAAACTCTCTGTACTGAGCATCAAAGTTTATCCACTGACGAGCATCTGCCGGGTGTCAAATCAGCCCATCCTTCTTGCGCTTCTTCATGCCAGTGCATTAGTTCCGCATCTCGCGGGTTTGAGTATATATGTTTAATGCGGTCTTTGACAGGAAGGTACCACATCACAAGCTGCGGGATTTTTCTCTGTCGTCCCTTAGTTGTGTCAGACGGTTCTAGGCCAGTATTGCTATTCGATTTGTACCGGCTAGCACCGCATGTTGGACATTCATCTAAAGAAGTGTACTCTTTCCTGTACGGTATGCGGTGATTTACGCACGCATGAATCTTTTCCACACCAAGTGAAAGGGGGCATATGAGTTTCTTTGCTTGATATCTGCTGGATGGTAGTGAGTTAGGCCTCGGGAGCATTTTCTGCAGAAGTTCTAACAGACTATCGAAACTGGTATCAGACCATCCATGTCTCGCCTTTAACCTCATAAGTTTAAGAACTGACCGTAGTGTTGTGAACTCACTGTCACAGCCCTTCAACTCATCATACAAAACTTCCTTTGCTGCCTTCTGTAAAGCTTCAAAGTTATTTAACCCTCTAGCCGACCCCATCAACACCTCGGGTTCTGCATGACGTAACATTTCCTCTAGGACGATTTTGTCCTCAATAGAACCATCGTCATGCACCATGTCTTCAACTTGTGTCGGAACTACATTTTCAGGCCCGTCCACTTGTTCTTCACCATGACGTGTCCATATTTCGTACTCGTCCATAAATCCACGAGTTACTAAGTGCTCCTTCACTTTAAAAGTATCGTCGAAGTCCCATGCTATTTCATTCTTACAGTCAGCACATGGACAAATTATCTTCCTCATATTGTTCTTCTCAGCGTGTGCCTTGGCAATACCAATAAATTTAGACACTTCGTTTCTATATGGAGACAAAAACCTCGGCCAATGATACATCTATTCCCAACTTTCCATATCTCTAAAAAATTGCACATAAAATATTTGCACAATTAATACCAAATTTGTAGGGTTTATTGAAAAAACTTATCGCTATTCAAAACTAATTAACTAAAGGTTAATTGTAAATTAATAAAAAAACAAAGTTTATTTCAATTTTTTTTACACAGACATGCCAAATTAGTACATTAGGAAAATCTAACAAAATCATATCATCGGCATATTGCATCGAATAAATAGACATTAAAAATTTTATTCTCTCTATATATGACAAGATCTAGATCTAGATCTAGAACTAGGAGGTGGATGTGATAGCAAAAATAAAAAAAAAATGAGAATTTATGTTACCACATTAAACTACTACAATCAAGTATTACACATACATCTAACATCAACATATCAAAAGAATTAAAATTAAAAAACATGGAGCTCTTCCTTCACAATTTCGCATGCATAAATCCATCACAAATTAAGGTCTAAAAGCTTAAAAAATTGCATACCTAGTGTGGAAATGAGTAGATCTAAGCACCGTAGAAAAATCCCCCGAAGATTTGAAATTCAAAACCTCCCCCCTATATTTAAGTCACTTTAGGAGAGAGAAACCTCGGGGAGAATGAACAGGGCTCGGGGAGGAAGAAGACTATATAGGGGCGTCTTTTCAGGCGGGCCATATAAGTGGCGCCTGCGAAGATTGATCTTTGCAGGCGGATCATATAAGCGTCGCCTGCAAAGATCGATCTTCGCAGGCGACGCTTATATGGTCCGCCTGCAAAGATCAATCTTCGCAGGCGCCTCGCAGGCGACGCTTATATGGTCCACCTGCAAAGATCAATCTTCGCAGGCAGACCGCCCCCTTCACCCCGGGTATTTTTTTTGCCGGCGGGGTTTTGGCTCCGAATTACATGCCTGTCTGCGAAAATCGATCCCCTACGACGCCGAAAATGAGTTTTCTAGTAGTGACGTATGCTAATGGTTAAATGTGTGTGTGTGCACACTGTGTGGGAATTTGATATCATGGCTGGCGTTATTCGACTATGCCCTGTATTGATAGATTATCGAGAGCAAATCATTTTGGTGTAATAGAATGCAAGAGAAAAAAATGATATAGTTCTTGGAAGATGTCATTGGGTAGTGTTTGCTTTCTCGATCGAGCAAATTTAAACAATTGTGTATTGTTTCTCTTGTAATGAGATAATAGGGGATAATAGAATTATCTTAATTGCTAAATGATATTAATTAAATGGTGTATCAATTTTATAAATTAAATATAGAAATAAATAAATCAGCGAAATTCGAAGAAACTTTGGCTGGTGTGTTCGGTAGTACACCTTTCCAACTTGTACTCCCCTATTTTGTTTTCTGCATGCACACTCTTAATTTGTTAAACGGTGTATTTTAAAAAAATATTCATTAAAAATTTTATTTTAAAAATCATACTAATCTATTTTTTAAATTTTTTTAGCTAATACTTAATTAATTATGTGCTAATTCAACGTTTCGCTTTGCATGCCGGCTGCCGAGGAAGGATTTCAAACCCCCAAACGAACACAACATAAGGGTGTGTACGATGCTGTCTCTTCCTATTTTCCACTCACTTGGTTTTTTTATGCTTCTCGAATGACTAAAATGGTGTGTGTGTGTTTTTTAAAGAAAAATTTGTAGGAAAGTTGCTTTAAAAAATTAATTAATCCACTTATATATTTTTTAGGCCAGTACTCAGTTAGTCATATGCTAGTGAGCCATTAGTTTTATGTGCACGGGGAAGAATCTCCTAACCCCTATTGTCAAACACAACCTAAGTCATGTATCCATGGTATTTGTAAAAAAAAAAATGGAAAAGTGGACGGTCAGATAAAAGCTCATCTGAGCCAAAAACAAATAAACAACCGATCCGAGCAGCTTATTAGGACATGTTTAATCTATTAGACAATACAAGATTTTCTAAATATTTTCCTTATAACAATTGGGACGATAAAATTAAGCTCTAACCATGAATTCAAAAAATAATTTTTATTGCTAGTCTTTTCTTCTTCTTTTTTCACTATCACGCAATTATATTTCCATTAAACTACAAGTCGTTCTTGAGCTATTATTAACCATAGTAATGATGTTTTGTATCTCATCTAGTCATCTTCTCTTTCGTATCAGCGAATATTCCTAACTAGTAATTAAGACTAAGAACTCCTAATCTCCTATTATTGATTTGTACATGCCCCTTAGCCTTTTCTGGCAATCCCATCCTATCATAGGTGTTTTTGGGGGCACCATCGTTTTTTTTTCTTTTTTTGGCAAGTGCATCGTCGATCACAACAATTTGATCAAGAGTTGACCGAGATAATCCCACTTGCAAAGTATAGAAAAACCTAATCCGTATCCAATTTCAACGTCCATCTTACCTTACGTCCACCGCATCTCATCCTTTGCTGTTATCATCTCCGTATAAAAATTGGGACTCATGCAACATATCATTGCCATCGATCGATCTCCGTACAACGATCGAGATAGCAGCAGACGGGGAGCTTGTCCCAAGTCGCCTTAATTTTGATGCAGATGATCGGCGGCGAGATGTGGACGGCGGCCGGCAGGAGGCTTCATCAGCAACGGGACCTGCATGCGATACTTCGCACGGCGCATCGACGCTGCTGCACGCGACCAATCGGTGGAGGTTTGGACGCCCCCGCCGCGCCACCTGGAGACCTCCGCACGCTGTCAGGTGCTGTACATATACAACCGCCCCGTATTTTTACTTGTAGTTGTATTTATATCGCTTGTTAGCAAAAAAAAAAAAGAAAGATATTTTTTAGATAAAACTTTTATATACATCTTCTCAACGATTTTAGAAGCAAATGCTGCAAGACACACTACACTAAAAACCATAAAACCGAACAACTTTTCAAAATTAGTGCTTAAGACGATCCCTGCGTCACTCTCGCGTAGGCGGCTTAGGGGAGATACCCTAACCACCCGCACCGCCACCCTCCTCAGCCCATCTCGCCGCCTCACCGCCGCCGGAAACCGTGCGGTCGGCCGGGAAGGCGACGGCAGAAAAAGAGCCGACGAAGCTCCTCCTCGGCGCGGGGGGCAGCAGCCGACGGTTTCTTCAGCATGGGGCGACAGATCCGGCACCGACCCGACCGGATCCGGTCCCCTGCAACTAAATTTAATTAAAATTTAAATTTTGAATTAAAATTTTGACTTACTTATAAGTGAAAAGATGAGTTTGATATTTTTCTCTCATTCAAGGTGTACTCTCCAGCCTAGGCAGGTGTTGTTTTTTCCTCAATCAAGAAATTGTATTCTAATTCGGTTGTTCCTCGTCTGAAACAAACAGAATCGATCATGATTGACCTCCTTCAATTCGTCTGGCTGTACAAATTTCAGGTGTTGGGATGTTGATCCATCAATTCAAAGCTTTGCTTGCACCTAAGAAGATCTATCCATGGCGGTCGTCGCATCTGCAATCCTTAGAGGTATTTCATCAAATTCACACTTTCTATAACGGTCTATTTGAGACAGACTTTTAAAATATCAAATTCTTATGTTGCTGATGTTTTGACTGTTAAATGACAATGTTCATTAAAAATTACTTTGTAATAATAACTTTTAAGTAGGAAACATATATATTATCCGAATGCATTCTATATTGTCCGCATCACGTATACAATTGATTGTCATGTCGTTGTATTTTTTATGTTTATGCCATTTTTTCCCGACAAGTAACTTTTGTATCACTAATTCATCCAAATACTTTTTCTTAGTGAACTCATGATTCTATTGACAAATAGTACTCATTTTGGGATGGAGGGAGTATAATTTAGCTGACGAATTCGGTTTTCTTTTTCTTTCAATAGAGTTGAATTCAAATTTGCATTTAACATTGTGGGTCACTTTTAAAGCCCATTTAATCTGCATTGTGTCGATTGTAATGATGTGAGCCACTTATTCAGCACATCAAATTTGTGTGATAAATAAAATGTGCCTCAAAACCAAGTGGACAATGTAATTTTCATTATATCTAAAGTATAAAGTTATAGCCCTCTACATCCTAAAGCTTAACATACAAACATGTCACATCATCATCCACTAGCAATTATTACATCTTAACATGTAAATCTACAATTTGTTATATTTAAGAGCTTAACATGCAAGTATATCAAATCATCATCACATTATTTTCATAATATTTCAACATATATCTATCAAGTCCCATATTTCTTCTCTTCATTTAGTTTGATTTGAATTTTTAGTTTTTTTCTTCAAATAGAGGAACTTGCTTGCTTAATAGTTCTCCCTATTTATTATGTGCTCTGTTTATAGGTTTTTTTTCCTGCCCCTATTGAACTGTGTGATTATTATGCATTGCATTGCTTCTACTAATCTTAAAAAATTGAACCAAAATACATTTTCTACCATCAATTTTTATCATATAAACCCCCCAAAAAAATTCTACCTACAATCTGTATCATATAATATATGTTAATTTATGCTATACTAAAATAAAACAAATATTTCTAACACATCATATATCCCATCTAATTCAATCTACGACATCCCGCAACAACACGCATGGTATCAACGGGTTATACTATAGTTAGTCTCCAGAGTACAACAATATTTATTAAGTTTCGAATTTTTCAAATATTAAATCATGGAAATGTTATATTTAAGGTTCCACACAAAATACAACTAGATATTTATCATTTGTGAAATTAAGAATTATCAAACCATGTAAAGTTACAATTGATACTCCAAACTGAATAACACTTCAATTCCATTGTAATAAATACTAGCTTGAAAGTCCAAGACGATATAAATACATACTCCCTCCATCCCATAAAAAAACAAATCTAAAATATGATGTGATGTGACACATCCTAGTACTACGAATCTGGACAAGATTCGTAGTATTAGGATGTGTCACATCATGTGCTAAATTTTTTTTATGAGACAGAGGGAGTATTAAATTGTGAAATTATTAAATTTTTAAAATATAAAGAACATAAGAAATGTATAAGAACATATTATATATATGTGATTGGCCCCTGTAGGGATAAAATAAGGTATGTAATTCTAATTCTGTTTATTTATCTATAAAAATAAAATTGTTCCATCTAACCTTTAAAACAAACAAAGTTTACACATAATTTAATTTAAACTAAGTTTACTTATAAAATATATCAAATTTGTTGCAAATGTAACATAGAATTAAACATTTTAAAATTTACAGTTTAACAATAGTCCCTACATACACACAACTAGTATTTTAATGATATGTCAAATAGTAACTAGTTAGCGCATTTGCGAAATTCCCAAACACATGTAAGAATTAGTAATTCAATACAATTTCTCAACATTATTCCTAGTTGATGACGAGGATGGTTGATATATAGGCCATCTAGCAGTGCGGCAGAGTTTTGGCTAAGCTTATTACGGCATACAAAACGGGACAGGTCATTATAACAACATGATAGTTAATTATTGACTATTATAATTTTAAAAATAAATGCATATGATTTTTAGAAGAATATTAAATATAGAAAGTTTTCATTTAGTAGTTTAGGAGGTGTGCTCGCGAAAAATGACTGAGTAGATCAGCCAATAAGCTGAATCGGATGGTGCCTTTAGTATATACTTAGAAAATTGGCTAGGCAATTATCTGCTTTGCGACTAAAGTTGTATCTACTAACTGAGCCAAATAATTTGAAAATGCTAACTTTTTTGATATAAGAAAAACAGGACTAACTTTTTTTGGTATTGGCAAAATTTTGGCTACAAAACCCACAGCTTGAACCGATGCTCTTCCAAACACCAAATCCAATCAAAAAAAAAAAAAAACCAACCCCCCTCTTCTCCATTCTCTTCCCGAATCCCGATGAGGGGATGTCGGCGAGGCTGCGGCTTGCAGGTGGAGGAGCTCCACGCCGAGACGCAGCGCCGCCGCGGCCTCGACGCCTCCGGCGACAAATCATGAGTACCACTCCCATTCTCTCTCTCTCTCTCTCTCTCTCTCCCCCAACCTGCCCTACAGCGAGCTTTAGCACCGCGGGCAGCGATCTGGATCTGCTCACGCTAGCCATGACGCAATTCGTGCCTTATAGCTTCGCGTCCCCGCGTGTGTGTCAGTGTGTGCTCGTGGTCTGTGACTTGGTGTGCGTCGTCTTCACTTGTGTGACTCTTGAGTCTCTGACGCGTTTCCACTAGGTGCGGAGGCTGCACACTGCCCCTTCTAATGCTGCTGCTGCTGCTGTCACGGATGGTGGTGATCAGGACAAGACGAAATCCGCAAAAGGTTTACTTACTTACTACTAATACTGGTCAAATAATAATTTATTCATTCATCTTACTTACCATGAGCGAAGAATTGAACTTAGGTCGAGTAACTATTTTTTTGGCATGTTTTTCTTGTGTATTCAATTGGTGAGTGCAGATGATGATGGTGATGACAAAGTTCAGTGTAAAAAGGAGAAGATTGTCACGGCCACGAAGAAAGGTGCTGCAGTGTTGGACCAGTACATCCCTGACAACATCAAAACGGCCTACCATGTCTTGCAAGTGGTGTGTGATCCAATGTTTGCCACCTTGTCTCTTTATTTCTTCTGTACAATTTATATGGTTCTTTATATTCCTACTACTTGGTTATACGTGCTAGCTGAATTGCGAACAGAACACAATTTCTCTCCAGGGTAAACACAAAATTTAAAAGTTTCCATTATTCACACCATATCAGCAATTTAGTGCTTGATAGTACATTATATTGTTTTCAGTTTGGGGCATGTTTATATTATTCATAGATTGATTGGTCTTTTGTTTTGCTTGACCTGTAGCAAGTCTAATTCTATAAGGTATTTAGAGATTAGTCCAAGGAAAACTCATGATGGAACCTCTAATTTCCGTACTCGGTATTGACAGTAGCTAGTAGCTATCATACTTTTCGCATGGTCCTCTCTTCATATTATGATCTCATCATTTGATACTGAAACTGATTTGCATTTAGTTGAATATTTATCCGTGCCTTTTGCTAATTTATCAGTTTATATTGCAGGGTGATGAGATCTATGATGCCACCATGAACCAGACTAATGTTGGAGGCAACAATAATAAGTTCTATATCATCCAAGCGTTAGGTCTGTCCAACAACTCTCTCACTCTGTCCCTCTCTCTGACCTGTTTAAATTATAAAACATACTCTTGCTTCTATCAATTGAGTGATATGAATTTGACCCATGAGGTTATCTTTGACAACTGCCACTTCTTTTAGAAGAACAATACATAAACATACTCACATGTTCTTGTACAATACATACATTCGATCTCTGAAATAATGTATAGTGTTCGATCATTAACTGATGTTTTGGTTTTAGAATCTGATGCTGGTGGAAACTTCATGGTTTACAGTAGATGGGGGAGGGTAGGGACACGGGGTAAAGGCAAGCTACAGGGTCCCTTCTCACGAGAACAAGCAATAGATGAATTTGAGAGAAAGTTCCATGATAAAACAGATATCCATTGGTCCTATCGCAAGGGATCTCATTGTTATGCACATAAATACACCTGGCTTGAAATGGACTATGGTGAAGCTGATAAAGAAACTGTAAGATTTACTTTGTGTTTTCCACTTAGTAACTGTGTAATATAGCACCTGTAATTGTTTTAATCCTTGTTCTCTTCAAATTTGTCCTAGAATAAGAAGACCAGTTCCATTACTAATCAGTTAGAAGAAACGAAACTTGAAACTCGAACTGCAAGCTTCATATCCCTCATATGCGATATAAGCATGATGAAGCAGCAAATGGTGGAAATAGGTAAGCTTTCAATGTTGTTGCTCTTATACTTATTGTACATCATAGGAATATCCTGTTTAACCACTTGCTGTATTCATATGCTAGCCAAATATTGTTGCCATTAAACAAAGATAATCAAATTATTTCTAACCTTCATATGTTGATTCATGGAATAATTAATTTGCATGGTAGATACTGTAATGAGGGAATTAATTTTCAGAAGAAAAACTGAGACCAAAATATGGGATTAAAACCAGTTAATGGCAGAAAAGAGTTGAATTGACTCAGTAAAAAAAGTCAAATATCATTTTATCATATGCGTGTTCGATGGTGTCCCACATGTTAAGAGTTTTTCTGTTTTGAAAAGTATTTCATGTTGCTCATTCGTCAAATATCTGCTTTTCTGATTCATCTTGTGTAACTGATCAGGTTACAATGCTGACAAGCTTCCTCTGGGAAAGCTAAGCAAATCTACAATACTTAAGGTAAGTTGTTTCATATACTTTGTTTGAATTATCATGTGAGCATACAAGCCTGCAAACATGCTAGATGAAAGTTAACATAACCACGTGCTATAAAAGTTATGTTTTCTGTATATTTCAGTGCCGTATGAAGTAACAGTTTGGATTTCATCGTCTTGTCCATATACCATTTGTCCCATCCTTTCTTTTCTTTTTTTCCGATAATGATGTTGTTCCACGTTCCACAGGGTTATGATGTTTTGAAAAGGATTTCCAATGTTTATTTCAGGAGCAGACACAGACAGGACACAGCTTGAACAATTGACTGGGTGGGTCTATGCATTTTTTTTAATTTGGTCACAACTCACAAGCATAGCCTATAATCGAATAATAGGATGTCTGTGTTGTCTTCCGGTTTCAGATCTTTAAGATGATGAAGATTTTTTTAAAAAAAAATGCTTGAATTTTAATATTTTATTATTTCTAATGTTCTAAACTGTTTTATACTTTGTAATACATGTATCATGGGCATTGTTTGAGGAAATTAGTTTTGCATTCAGTGTTAAAAAGTTAACTCGGTTGTTTTTTTTTGTCACGTTCTAGATAGAAATTACTTTTCTAGAATAAATTGCATTTGTCAGAATTGATTCTAGTAAGATGCTCTTATTTTTTTTTTTTGTCACATTCTAGATAGAAATTACTTTTCTGGAATAAATTGCATTTGTCAGTATTGATTCTAGTAAGATGCTCTTATGCTGCATCTGTTTATATATCCTTAAAGGCTTATATTTGTGCTTACTAAGATGCTCTTATGCTGCGTCCGTTTGCAGAGAGTTCTATAGTGTGATCCCTCATGACTTCGGTTTTAAGAAAATGAGTGAGCTTTAAACGCTCTAACTTAATTGATCTTTAAGTCATGATTTAAATAATTAGGGCATCCAGCTCTGTTTTGGACCTTTATATAGGGTTATCTGACCTATTTAATTTATTTGACAGGTGAATTCATTATTGACACTCCTCAGAAGCTAAAAGCTAAGCTAGAAATGGTAATAATCTACTTTCTTTCACCATGAAATGTTTGTGCATCTTATGATTTTAAAAAATAATGAATTTATTAATAATGACATCCTTTGGTTCATGGGAATATTTATAGCATTATTTTGTTTCTATGTTAAGCCTTGTGTTATAGTGCCTATTGTACAATACTATCTAATGATGAAATTTTCTTGTCATTATCTAAATTTCTACTAAAGTTGTTGAAATTGTTGTAGCTCCATATCCTTTTCTCTATCTGATTATCTTACATCATTCATATTATTATGTTACATGTTCCTTGACTTAATGCACCTTTTTCTCTATTACACCCTGCTCACGTTATTAGCTTTCTTGCTCTTTGAAAGGTTGAAGCCCTTAGTGAGATTGAGATTGCAATCAAGCTTCTGGAGGACGATTCAAGTGACCAGGTATGTCATTATGCAAATAACTGTGGCATTCGATATGGACTTGTGGGTTCTCCTCAATTGTAAAATCTTCATTTATCTTATAATCTTCAAGTAAAGAACTCCTTGTAACTGTACAAACCTTGCACCTGTTGCATGTTTCCATATGTAGGATGATCCATTGTATGCCCGATACAAGCAATTTTGCTGTGACTTTACACCTTTGGAAGTTGATTCTGAAGAATACTCTATGGTAAAACTTCTACCAAGAATTTATATGCACAACGATTTATGGACATTACATGCCAGTGGCAAGGCGCATCAAGATAGTACTATTTGTCATTTTTAACTTGAATATAGGCTAGGGAAAGAAAGGTAATTTCTGTGAGCTTTTATGAACAGAAAGTCAGAAACTAACTTAACATGGTAGACTGAGTTTTTTTATTATGTCTATTTACTCTTTATTAATGTTATTGTTCAACTTTGTCTGAAGTGCTTAGATTTAACCTTGTTTGAAATTTTTGCTGTCCAGATAAAAACATATTTGACAAATACCCATGGAAAAACACATACAGGTTATACTGTTGACATAGTGCAAATATTTAAGGTGTCAAGGCTTGGTGAAATGGAGCGGTTTCAGAAGGTGAGTGGATCTTCCTAATCAGCTAAGCCACCCAAAAGAACTGTGCTCCAATTGTGAAATTAGTAATTTTCAAAATGTTCCTGCAGTTTGCTAGTGCTGGCAATAGGATGCTTTTATGGCATGGTTCTCGGCTGACCAACTGGGCTGGTATTCTTTCTCAGGGTAATTCATCTATCTTAAAATTCTATTTATACATTGGAGCTTCCCTGCACATTTGTGATTTCTTTTTCTGTTGCTGAAACATTTAGTTAGTATCCTATTCCCTTCAGAAATTCCAGAATATCCTGTGCTACTTGCCACTCCTTAAATGTTGGAACTGTTAAATGGATGAATGATATTATAATTAACATCACACTTCTCCTAGGTTTGCGAATTGCTCCTCCTGAAGCACCTATTTCAGGATTCATGTTCGGGAAAGGGGTATACTTTGCTGATATGTTTTCCAAGAGTGCAAACTATTGTTGTGCTTCAGAAGCATGCAAGTCTGGTGTGCTGCTTCTATGTGAGGTATGTATGCTGTACTCGCCCTCGTGATATTATATGTTGAAGACTTACTCCTGGAAGTTGTGCAGTCTCAGTTTGTTTTGGTTCATTGGTTGTGTCATTTACCTTCTTACATCTATTATTCATTCTCAGTTTCAAGAGTTTGGACTATTCACTTCTCCTCCCTTCAATTTTAAGTTGTTTACTGATATTATTCTTTTTCTTATGTTGGTTTTAACTTACATTTCTCAGGTTGCACTTGGTGAAATGAATGAACTACTATATGGAGATTTTGGTGCCGATAACCTGCCAAATGGAAAACTAAGGTCAGTTTCTCACACAATTATTTCCAAGTACTTTTCAGAGACTTGTGGCATCAACTTCTTGTTAGTTAATGGAAGCATCCACTCTAGCCGCTACACTAGAAGGTGTACACAACCACATAGTTTTGTGAAATTGGCTTAAATGGTAAAAATAAAGACACGCAAGCTAAATCAAGTTATTAGTTACAAAGCCTGTGAATATATCACTATCCATAAAGGTTGAGAAAATATTTAACTGCTATCTCCCAAGTAAATCATGAGAACAAAAACACATCCTGCAATTCTTCATGCTGGAGAACTGAACATAACCGCAGACAATTGGAGCGCATGAAGATAAACATGAGATTTTATCAAATTCAATATCATTCTGAAATTACCAAATCGACCATACAAGGGTAATTTGATGCCGTTTCAAGTACGTAAACCTAATGACAATTGGAACCACGTTTTCGAGAAAATTCATCATTTCATCAATATAACCTGTAATGATTAATTATAACAACTAACAGAAAGTTCTGTACATGCTACTTTGATATGACACAAATTTCTGGCTGCAAACTATCTTGATACAGTACGAAAGGAGTTGGCCAAACAGAACCCAACATAGCTGAGTCCAAGATCACTGACGATGGTATGGTTATTCCACTTGGGAAACCTGAGAAGGTACCTTCGAGAAGGGTATGTGTACCTCCCCGCTGTGTTTGTATCTTCGTCAAAAACTAATCCTACACCAGCAAATTCGTTCGAGCTACTGTATGATTTAACTTAACTTTGACACAGCTCCTATCTAACTGCAGGGTAGCTTGATGTACAACGAGTACATAGTTTACAACGTGGATCAGATAAGGATGCGTTACATCCTCAATGTCAACTTCAACTTCAAGAGATGGGGATGAAATCCGACCATCTCAGAACATGAGATTTTTACCATTGGGGTTCCCTTCTTATGTGAACAAATGTGTTATAAAGATAATTTCCTAGTATATTTTCATGTGGTTCTATGCTGATCGCTAATGCTGTGTGTGTGTGTGTGTATATAGGACCATCACAATCCATTTTCCATGTGCACTCAAATTTTGTAGAAGGAATTACTCATCGGTGCAAGTAAAACTGACATGTGTGGACATTCTGCTGCTAGTGTGAAGTCTGTTGAACGCCATAAGTTACTTCCCAGACGTAAGTAAATATGCAGACATACAAGAAAGGAAAAAAAAAAGGGAAGAATAGGAAAATCATAGGATTCTCATAGGAATTTAACTACAAAACTTATGATTGCAAAACATAGGAACGACCGTATCGATTTTCTTGATCGGTAATAATACTTATAGGGTGCACAAGATCAATAAGAGATGATGACACAAATATTTGTACTGATTCAGGCTATCAAGGTGAGGTACTACCCTAGTCTAATTGTACATAGATTGGATCTGTGTGTGCATAATATGGCGTGTGAATAGCACGTAGCACGTATGAAGAAATCGATCAATCACCCCTATTAGGTTTTAGGGGTGACCGGGTAAGGTTGGTAGGTTATCCCTTATAATCCAGGTATCTACCACCTATTTAAATGGAATAAGGACCTGTTCAGATTATAACCAAAATAAAACCTTACTAAATTTTGGCAATGCCAAAATTTTGGCAAGTTGGCAATATTGCCGAAATTTTGGTAGGATTTCTTATGTATTTATCAAAGTTTGGCAAAGAACTAAACGTAGATATATTTTTTTGGTAACTATGCCAAAAAATGGCATAGTTGAAAATGGCATCAATCTAAACAGCCCCTAAGATTTATAGCATTATCTTTAATCCCTTTATCAAGTTACATCATGCTGTATGGGCCTTAGGCCTACCCGGCCCATGTTGCATAATACGACCCAAAAGCTTGGAGCTCTTGCTAAGTTCCCTCGAAAATCTATATAGGATTGTCCATTTCACGAGAATTTCAAAGGATTGGATGGATTGGACTCAATCCATAGTTTCTAAGGCTTTCATGTGAAATTTTCCTATAGAATTGAAATCATCTAAAATTTCTATTTTTTTCATACAAATCAAAGGGGCTCTAAGCATTGTACTCTACTTTGAGCAATGATGAAACTGGAAGAAGGGAAGAACTTTCCAAAGAAGGAAATCTTCTAGGCCCATACCCTCAAAACACATTTCAGCTCAGTTTGAGACAAATAGGGATTGTTCCATCATATTATCTACTTAATTATAGATTATAGGATAAATTAAATATTTTTTAAAAAATAAACTAAAAAATTAGCTTTATTTAAAGAGACACAGTACAAACGCATATGTTCATAACACGCGCATATTCACCTCTATGAACGTGCGCTCTATCTCTAGCTATGAGCACTTTGTCACCTACTATTGAAAAAATAATTAATCGTATATCAGTATATGTGAGCAACAAACATATTCCTCCGAGTAATCACCATCTGAATAATACTATGCTTCTAAGGGTTGTGGGAAAAATAAAGTAAGACTGAGTACTACCCACTGTACTCAACAAGTCATACCAAAAGGAAGGTATGATGCAGGATAATTCCAAAACAAGCTATGGATTATTTGCATAAAACAGTATTTACAAATCACAATTTGAATATAGTAAAAGAATAATTATAAATTAAGCAATATTAAATGTCACTGCCCAACGCTAAACCACGTTGAAACCTGCCCAACCAAACCACCTGAAATAAACCAGTTCATTAAGTCATTGTGAGACTAATCACGACGAATCTGGTTGATCGCCTATAACCGCGGGCACGACTATTCGAATAGTTTTACTTTGATCAGAGGTGTACAACTGTACCCACAAGATACAATCTCACAACACGTTACCATGAGCCAACATGCCACCATGACATACTGGAAAGAAACTGTCACAGGGCCCTTCGCATAACCCTCCCTAACCAATCGCACCACACCTCAGGTTTCGCCCCCTCCTTAAGCCAAGTTGGGTAGCCCCCTCTCATGCCTAGGTGAATCTGGAAGCAGCATAGACCATCGCAGGTCCCATCCTAACTCCATCACGCCCACCCTTGCCCAGGCACGTCGGCTAGGAAAAGCTACCCTACAAGTCCAGCCATTGCCCATGCTGGCTTGTGGTAACTACGATAATTCTTCCAGGGTTACCTGCGAACCGGTCCTTAATTGCCATGGGTGCGTCTAGCAAAATCATACACTCACAGCCACCATTTATCATATTTTAGTTTATTTAATACCATGATGGTATATAATAATTAATCTCAGAAATAAACAAGGTCTACAATTAATGTGAATTACCATAGTGTGCTCATTGAACTAAGCATGGCTAAAAATCACCTAAACCAAACAGCTAGTCATATTATACCCCAAGCTATTAACGATATATGATAACAAAAGGCTGAGTACAGTAGGTTTCCATCCCACCTGACATTATAAAACAATGCAGTTTAAATGGAAAGCGGGGAATTTGTAAAATAGGTACAATATGTTCAATGAGATATCTATGACTTGCCTTGCTCCGACGCTGAAGGAAACTTTGCTACCACTTCGTAGCAAACGGGAGCGTCGGAATTGCCGGTTTATATACGACAAACAAAGCACATAAGAAAAACATGCTATAAGTCTATTGAACAAGAAACTAAACCATTTTTAATGGATTCTAGACATTTTTATGAAATTACTGAGACTTGAATGGATTAAATCGGAGCTCGAATGAATTAGATATGAATTTTAGAAGTTTTACCATATTTTTACTATAACCAGATTTTAGTTAATTGATTTATTGTGCAACAAAGGAGGGTGCTGACGTCAGCGAGGGGATAGAACCGGCGCCGACTGATGGGTCCCACCCGTAGTGACACAAGGCGGTTCGGCCCATGGTGGACCAAGTCCACAGGACTGGGGCGACTGTACCACGTGGCGTACACGTGGCATTGACATGGCACCGACATGGCAGCCACGCGGCACGGACGTGGACGACCCCGATCTGCCAAGGGGTAGATCGGACGGCTGGGGCTCAGCGGCCGACGGCCAGCTGTCCTGACTGGGAGGCAGCGACGCACGCTACCCGATGGTTGCCGGCAGCGGCCATCTGCGTGGTAGAGCGGCAACACGGCGGCGACACAGCAGCATGGCAGGGAAGAGGAGGAGGGTCTCACCGACGGCACGGAGGAGGTGACGACGACAGCAACGACAACGGCGGCGAGGGACGGATGGGTTCCAGGAAGGGGTAGATTAGAAAGAGAGAGGGGAAGAGGGACAACCGGAGAGAGCTGCCCGGAGTTGGCCATCAATGGCGGCTCACCGGCGAGCGGAGGGCAGAGAGATCCGACGGCAGATGGCGGCGAGTGACCGGCGGACGACGCGGCTCTCGGCCTCGTGATTCCGATGGCGGCAACAGCGCGGTGAGGCGCAGCTGCTAGCGGCATTCGAAGGAGTGGAAGCAGCGGCGGTGGCTAGGGCGACGATGACCTAGGGCACGGGAGCGGCAGCGAGTGAGCGAAAAGGAAGAGGGGATCTCGGGGAGGCTTTTTATAGCAGTAGGAGCACGGGGGCGGCTGGTAAGCGGTGAATTTGGTGGCGGCCGGCAGATAAGAGAGAGAGAGGCGGCGATGGTTTTTGGCGCAACAAACCCCGCCCGAATCGGAGGGGGAAACGGTTACGGGGGAGGCGGTGGAGACTGGTAGGGAGACAGGGAGAGGCGCGGCGTGGCTAGCGGCGCTGGCTGGAGGAAGGGGACGGGGCCGATAGGTGGGCCCCCCTATTAGTAACCCCCCGGAGGAGCGGCGCCACTGATCCGTGGCCACGGGCCGTCCCAGCAGAGCACGCATGAGAGCGGGAGAGGTAAAAGGAGGAGTGGGTCGGAAACGGCCCACGGCCAAAGGAGGGAGAGGAAGGAATTTTAATTAAACTAGAAAAAAAAAGTCCGTGCGTTGCAATGGGTGAAGACTATTTTAATCTTATTGTTGTTATATTGTTTAGTTAAGATGAAATTCATTGTTGGAATTCGCTTGGATATCTCTACTATTATAAAAATTGAAGATGTTTTTACCGGTATTTTGGTACTCATCCGTGTATGAGTCGGTTTTTAAGCTCATTTGCTTTTGGAAATACATATCCGTATTTGAGTCGGTTTTTAAGATCGTTCACTTTTGGTAATAAAGAAGGAATCATATAAGAAATATGTTTAAAAGAACTCGCATGCTAACTTGAGACGATCGGATTCCTAACTTCAGCTCGTGATTTTCTCTCTACTATTATAAAAATTGAAGATGTTTTTACCGGTATTTTGGTACGTCATCCGTGTATGAGTCTATTTTTAAGTTCGTTTGCTTTTGGAAATACATATTCATATTTGAGTTGGTTTTTAAGATCGTTCACTTTTAGTAATACAGAAGTAATCATATAAGAAATCTGTTTAAAAGAACTCGCATGCTAACTTCAGCTCATGATTTTCTATATATATATATATATATATATATATATATATATATATATATATAACCGAACTCCCACATTAAATTTCATTTTAACTAAACCATATAACAATAGTAAGATTAAAATAGACTTCACCCGTTACAACGCACGGATATTTTTTTTTCTAGTATATATATATTTTAGAAAATTATAAACTGCAATTATATATATATATATATATATATATATATATATATATATATATATATATATAACCGAACTCCCACAGTGAATTTCATTTTAACTAAACCATATAACAATAGTAAGATTAAAATAGACTTCACCCGTTGCAACGCACGGATATTTTTTTTCTAGTATATATATATTTTAGAAAATTATAAACTACAATTAGGATTCCTTTTTGTATTTCAGAAAACGAATGAACTTAAAAACCGACTCAAATACACATATGTATTTCCAAAAGCGAACGAAATTAAAAATCGACTCATACATAGATGACGTACCAAAATACCGGCAAAACCATCTTCAATTTTTATAATAGTAAAGATTTAATCTTGATAATTGATTGGGATATAATAAAATTACCTCCTTTGTTCTGAAATTTTCGCTAAAAATCCTGTTAGCCTATTTAAACATGAGGAACTCAAGAAAATTCCAGCATGCTCATTCCGCTTATTAATTGCATTTGCGAATTAGGATTAGCTCCATGTTAATTTAGACATTTTCTCAGGGCAATTTATTAATTAATTTGGGACTAAGGATAAAAGGGGATATTTAACTTTTCACATATGGTTGCTCTACCCGCATGTAAAAATCTGTATGCGAGTCACCCAATTGTCTATGAAAATCAGTTTTGACGGTATAAAAAAAATCATTTTTTAGTTCACATGACAGCGAACGGTCTATGTCCAGTATATCTGTCGTGCGTTCGTGCCCAAGGACGTGATTACATTCATCTGCAAAAGAATAGGAGAAAGAAGGACGTGCTTACCACAATATCGCGCCGTAGCTAGTTAGCGCAACCGCAAGAAAAAACACATAAAAATTACATAACATATAAAATTCGGTAATTTAATAACAAATACATATTTTTTGAAAAATATGTATGTGTAAATTATTGTAACCTAAGATAAGACGGATCAGGTTCCCCTGACCTCCCAATAACGAAAGTTTTTTGTAATAAAGTCATGTATCGACTGCAGAGGGTCGTTTACATAAAATAGCAACATCATTTCTCCCCGAGAAAAAAAAAATAACAATAGTCTCACGGGCTATATTATTCTCCTAGATTCACGCTGTTAAAATTTAGGTATACGTAGAGGACCGAGCGTAGCTCGGTTGGCACGGTCGCGAGTTCGACTGGCGGGACCTCACCTCGACGGGATTTTTCCCGTCTTTCTTCGGGATTGTCCTTCGGGGTAGTCTCGACTAGAAATAGGGTACACGTTCAGTGGGACTATACGTTTCCCGTGCACTGAGACCTAGTGGTCTCCAATCTCATTTCTAGCGTGTGTTAAGGACGTGCACGTGTCACAGCCAGATTTTCGTTTTAGGATTTATAAATTATCTAATAAATTATTAATAGAATTTATATTAAATGTTTATTAATTTACAAGTGAAGTTAAATGTGGGCAATAAAATTTCCTAAATATAAAGCATGGATGAATTTAATTTTTTATTAAATTCTCTATGATTAAGTATACTCTCTGAAATTTTCTCGGATTTTTCAGAGCTCAATTCCTAATTGATACAAAGAACAATTCAGTAATTAGTTAATCAATTAATGATCTAATTATAATTATGTTAAGTGCTTTTCTTGTTTAAAAATCCTTAAATTATAAATTGTTGTCTAAAAGGAATTATTAGAAATGATTTTAAAAGCCTAGAAGAAAAGATCTAATTTTAAATAATAAATTCCAATATAAAAATGGGCCAGATAAAATCTTATTAAATACTTCACTTGATTCTCTAGTTCCTAGATTTTTCTGGAATTTATTTGAGCCAAGGAAGCATTTTTTTTAATAAATGGAATTGCATTTCATGAATAATTTAAATTGAAAAAGGTTTAAAAAGCTTCCTTTTGGCTTTGGGCCGAAAGTCAGCCCAAACTTCTCTCTCTCCCTTGGCCCAATCCGGCCCGCAGCCGAGCCGCCCGCTCGCGCGCGCGCGTTCGCCTGCTGACAGGTGGGGCCCGCTTGTCGGAGTCGTCGTCTTCCTCGCGCCGAAACCCTAGCCGCGCCGCGCCGCCGCCGCCTTTCCAATTCGGCCGCATCTTTCCATCTCCGGTCAAATCAATAGAGGGGAAATGATCCTCGGGATCCCCTCTATCTTTTCTCTTTTGGAAGTGTCGTCTAATTTCCTTTGGAAATCGCCGGATTCGATCTCGAATCGGATTCGTCTCTCTCTCCGAACCCTAACCTTTCCTTCTCATCGCCGGCCGCCGTGGGCCTTTGCCGCCGCCCCCTAGCCCCTATAAAAGGACCCCCGGTGCCTCCGCTACCCGTCGCCACCCTCGCTTTCGTCTCTCGCCGCCGGTAGAGCTCTAGCACCATGTAGCCGAGCGCCGTCGTCGCCGCCGCGAGTTCAGCCGAGCGCCGCCGCTGCTTCGGTCGTCGTCGTTGCTCGAGAAGGCCGCCGTCGTGATCGCCAAGCCGTCGCCGTCCTCGTCCACCCCTTAGTCATCGCCGAGGATCGCCGGAAGACTGCCGTCGTCGTCCACCCGACCGTCGTTGCCGCTTCTTCCTCGACGCCGTCGCCGTCCGTTGATCTTCCGCCGTTGCTTTGGTCATCGGTGAGTTCACCGCGTCGCCCTCTACCCATTGGTGCCCTCCGTTTGCGCCGCCTCACCACCGTTTGTCGTCGAGCTTGAGGTGCCGAGCCGCCGCCGGCAATGACGTCATCGTCGACGACAGCCATGGACCGGCAGTAGATCGCGTCAATCTCGGCCGTCTGTTTTAGATCAAGTCGATCTCGGCCGTTCGTTTCCGTGAGCCGCCGCCGTGCACCCGGTCCACCGTGAACCCTAGCCGCTGACGCAATAATTCCCTTTCCCTTTTCAAAAATAATTCATTATTGCGTCATAATTCAATTAAAATCCATATAAATGCTTTAATCCGGTTTAATCTTTAAAAATTCATAACTAATTCACTGTAACTCGGTTTAATGTGGTTCTAGTTGCAAAAGTTGTATAAAATAAAGATCTACATATTAAAATTATCCATAAATTGAATTACATTTATTTAATCCTTTTTAAATAGGCTTTAATTAGATTTAATTTTGTAAAATTCGTAATAAATTCATATGAAGTTAGAATGAAGCCGTTCAAGTCTCATAATTCATCTAAAATTATGATCTACATGTTTGTTTACTTTATATGTATTGTTTATTTGGTTTTTATTAGTCTTTTTCCTCGTTTTGTGTGTTAGCTTGTTGTTTCCGTCGTTTCGAAGGTTCGCGAGTGCGCCGGAAGTGTTCAAGAAGATTAATTGAAGACCCGTTATTACAAGGCAAGTCACACAGATCCTAAACACAATTCCTTTGAGCATGTTGATCCTATATTTAAATTCTCTATTTATTTCAATTGTGCATTTATTTTCGAATGTCACCGGGTGGTGTGAACTTATTCCTTTGTTATGGCCTGTTTGCATTGATTACTCTATTCCTTGATACCTTGGGTTATTATAATTTGACTAGTTGAGCTTTATATATTGGTTCAGCTAGATGTTAGACATAATTGCTTAGCCATGCTTAGAAACATTAGCACACAATTAGGATAACTAATGTTTCACTATTACTTAATAATGGATCTTTAATGATAGCTCACGATGGTCAATCGTGATTGGTTAATTAATTAATATGCCAACTAAAACTTGATAATGGTGGGTTGTGAGCACATGGTTTTGATGGTCGTGCTCATGACAATTAAGGACCGGTTCACGAGTTTCGGTTGTGAAACATTAATCGTGCCAACCACAAGCCAGAATGGGCAACGGCTGGACACTTTGTATAACAAGGCTCATTGCGGAGCACCAGACTGAGAAGTGGCGGAGATAAGCCCATGGGGGTCGCTGGGGAGTCCATGCCTCTGGTTTTTGAGGGGGTGACTACGATCCAGGAACGGTGCACTGCTTTGGGTTGAGTTATGCGAGGTGTCTTGTCACAATCACTCAACATGGTGACGTGTCTGGCCGGGCACGGTAACATGCTGGTGGGTTGTGTCTTGTGGGTACAATGGTACACCTCTGGCCAAAGTAAAACTATTCGAATAGCCGTGCCCGCGGTTATGGGCGGGTCGAACAATGTCTTTCGTGATTAGTCCCACACTAGTCATTAATAATAATGTGGTAATTGATGGTAATTAATTTAACTCCTGGTTTGGAATGGTACATTCCTGGTTTGGAGATAGATCTGTGCAGCCGGGTATGGTTGTTCAGGATGGTTGGGCCTGAGCAGCGTGGGTGTGCTGTTCAGTGTTGATTAATATTGATGATTAATTACTCTACTGTTTTACAATTCTCAATTGTTTGCTAAATGCTGCTTTTGCAAATGAGCCCTATATTATGCCATCCTTTGGTATCCTTGTGCACTTGCATATTTGCTGTGTGGCTTGCTGAGTATGTCATATGCTCACCTTGCAATAATTAATCAAACCTCAGTTGAAGACAAGTTGCGAAGGAGAAGACGTTTGGCTTATACCCCAGTTGAGCTGCCTGTGGGAGTGGAGCCGGAGCTTCGCTAGATTTTATTTTCCGCTGCAGTTTTCTTCATGGTGAGGACTAAGTGCCTCTTAAGTAAGTATTTATCGTTTTAGTTAATTTGATGAATCTGTATATTAAATTGTTAGTTTGTGTACCTCGGCTGATTTCTGGACGAGGATTTTATGCACAAATAAGTTCGGAAATTACTAGTGAATTTCTGGGCGTGACAGCACGCGTGTGTGCATGTGTTGTGGTGTGAGTGTGGTGTGTGTGAGTGTGCATCCTGAGTTGTACCCTTCTCAGAAATAGGGTACACACTCGTCCTTCTCAGAAATAGGGTACGCGCACGCAGTGGTATTGCACGTTTCCCGTGTACTGAGACCTAGTGGTCTTCAATCTCATTCCTAGCGTATGTTAAGGACGCGCTGCGTGTGTTGTGGTGTGATTGTGGTGTATGTGAGTGTGCGTCCTGAGTTGTACCCTTCTAAAAAAGTATATGTCAACCATTCATTTTATTAAAAATATATATAAATATGCTCAAATATATTCGTGCTTAAATCCTTTTAGTGATAAAACAAATAAAAAACCATATAATTATTTAATTTTTAAAATAAGATGAATGGAAAAAAATCAAATGGTGTCAAACTTACAAAGCGGAGGAAAGTATATATGACACGACATTCCAAAACAAGTTTTTGTCGGGAGGACGTTCGGGCTGTGTTCTTTACCTGGGTTCCCAACTCCCCACCCTCATTTTCCGCACGCACGTTTTTCAAACTGCTAAACAATATTTTTTTAAAAAAGTTTCTATACGAAAGTTGCTTAAAAAAATTTAATTAATCTATTTTTTTAAAAAAATAGCTAATATTTAATTAATAACGTGTTAATGGACCGCTCCGTTTTCCGTTGGAAACACCTCTTAGCGAACACACCCCTATAACGGGCTAATTAATGTAACAGCCTCAACGTAGAATCCTAGTTTAATTATGATAATCACATTCGACAAAGTGTTTTTTAAATTTTTTGGTGCTGGTCCAATCTCTATCTCTCTTTCTAATAATAATAATAATAATAATAATAATAATAATAATAATAATAATAATAATTTCAACATCGAAGAGAAAGAAAGTCCCTTTTCATTTTTCCCGCCTCTAGTGATCTCCCCCCAAACGCCCAAACACTTTTATTTTTAATTTCTGATTTTCTCGCCTCCTCCTCCTTCCCCAGGAAGGAAGAAGCCTCCTCTCCCTCGCGTCGCGGCGCCTCTTCTCCCGGAAGAAACCCGCCCATTCAAAACCCACCCAAAAACTCCTCCCCAACCAAACCCCCCAAAAAACCCCCAATCCCCCCTAGCCTCCACTCTCCCTCTTCGCCCGCGCCTAGAACCTTCTAGAAGCACCTCGGCATCCCGGGAACCCGAGGAGAGGCGGCGGCGGCGTGATGTCGGCGAGGCTGCGGGTGGAGGAGCTCCGCGCCGAGCTGCAGCGCCGCGGCCTCGACGCCTCCGGCAACAAGCCAGTGCTCGTGAGTACCACCACTCCCCATTCCCCACCCTCCCCTACCACGGTTGTGGCGGGCGCACGCCATGTGCTTGTGCGTGTGCCTGCGATATTCTGAACTCCCGTGATGCATTGCGCGTTTCTGCTAGGTGCGGAGGCTGGACGCCGCCATCCGGAAAGAGGAGGAGGAGGCTGCGGTGTCCGCAGCAGCGAAGGAAGAAGCAGATGCAGGTGGCGTGGTGGACGGCGAAGGGAATGGGGAGGACAAGAGGAAGAGGAAAAGACGCGGTGATGGAGAGGATGTGGATAACAGTGAATCGGACGCGGCGAAGCTGGAGGGGATGAGCTATCGTGAGCTCCAGGCACTGGCCAAGTCGAGGGGACTCGCAGCAAATGGGAGCAAGAAGGAGGTTATTGAGAGGCTGCTCTGCGCCCCTTCTGATACGGATGGTGGAGTTCAGGACAAGAAGAAAATCGCAAAAGGTTTTGCTGGTCAATTAATCTCGCATTTAACTTACCATAGGCGAAGATTGCAATTTCACCAGAATAACCATTGTTTTGGTGTTTTTTTCTTGTATATTCAATTGGTGCAGATGGTGACGACAGAGTTGAGGAGTGTAGAAAGGAGAAGATTGTTACAGCCACAAGGAAAGGTGCTGCGGTGTTGGACCAGCACATCCCTGACCATATAAAAATGACCTATCATGTCTTGCAATTGGTGTGTTAGCTCAGTTTTGCCTCTTTATTTCCTCTTATAAAAATTTCCATTATTCACACCATAAATATTATCATCAGCAATTTAGTGCCTGATGCATTGCATTATTTTCAGTTTGGTAGAAGATTTTTATTATTCATTGATGGATCCGTCTTTTGTTGTGCTTGAAATGTAGCATGTCTAATTCTGTCAGGTATTTAAATATTAGTCCATGTTAAACTCATTATCAAATCCCTAATTTCTGTATTCAGTATAGACTGTAGCTAGAACAGTTTTGTCATCGTTTAGTACCTCGAAACTGTTGTGCTACCTGTGCCTTTTACTAATTAGTGGTTTTTATTGAAGGGTGATGAGATCTATGATGCCACCATGAACCAGACTAATGTTGGAGACAACAATAATAAGTTCTATATCATCCAAGCCTTAGGTTTGTCCATCTCTCTCTGACCGGTTGAAATAGAAAACATTTCCTCTCTTTCATGTTCCAACAATTGAGTTATATGAATTCGTTAGATGATTCTGTCTTACTTTGATAATTGTCTTGTTATTTCATCAACTTGAGTACACTTCTTTTAGAAGCAAAAGTGCACAATGCATATACTCTTCAGGGTTTTAAATCTCCTGCTATAGCTGCCGCTATCTCCCACTATAGCTGTTTGAGAAGGGTTCTAGCTATTTGCTCTCATATACAATTTAGCCACTATAGCTCCATTTAGCCCGCTATAGCTGCCGCTATAGCTGTTTGAGAAGCTAACCGCTAAATACCTTAGCCCGCTATTTAAAACATTGATACTCTTGGTACATAAATTCAATATTTCGATCTCTAAATAATGTATAGTGTTAGGTGGATCATGAACTGATGTTTTGGTTTTAGAATCTGATGCTGGAGGAAGCTTCATGGTTTACAATAGATGGGGGAGGGTAGGGGCACGGGGTCAAGACAAGCTACATGGTCCCTTTTCATCACGAGAACAAGCAATATATGAATTTGAGGGAAAGTTCCATGGCAAAACCAATAACCATTGGTCAGATCGCAAGAGCTTTGAATGCTATGCAAGGAAATACACCTGGCTTGAGATGGACTATGGTGAAGCAGACAGGGAAACAGTAAGATTAGTAACTGTGTTATAATTTAGCACCTATGTTGTTTTAATCCCTGACCCATTCAAATTTGTCCCAGAACAAGAAAGTCAGTCCCAGCACTGATCAGATAAAAGAAACGAAACTTGAAACTCGAATTGCAAGTTTCATATCCCTCATCTGCAACATAAGCATGATGAAGCAGCAAATGGTGGAAATAGGTAAGTTGTTTCAGTGTTGCTCTTCATGCTTATTTGAACATCATAAGATTATTATCCTGTTTACCTAAGTTGCAGTCATATGCTAGAAAAATATAGTTGACTCTAAACATAGAATCAATGATTTATCACCACCTGCATAGGGTTGACTCATGGATAATTAATTTGCGTGGTAGATCTGGTAATGAGGAAGTTATAATTGTGAGAGTTAATTTTGAAAAGTAAAACTGAGATGGGACTTAACTTAGTTAATGGCGGAATACTTGTAATCATCAGCCCAAAGAGTTGAATTAACTCAGTGAAAGAGTCCATTATCAATTTTTTATATGTATATTCCATGGTATCCCACAGGTTGATTTGCCTATTTTGATAAGTAGTTCCTGATGTTCATTTGTCAAGTTTCTGCTTTTCTGATTCATGTTGTGTAATCAATCAGGTTACAATGCTGATAAACTTCCTCTTGGAAAGCTAAGTAAATCCACAATATTTAAGGTGAGTTATTTCTATTCTTTTTATTGGTAATTATCATGTGTAGGTATAAGCCTACAAGTTGAAGAACAAGCCATGTAAACAGCTTGCACTTGATCTCTAACAATCTACCCAGAAGTTAACATAACCATGTGCTCTAAAAGTTATGGTTTATGCATATTTCAGTGTTGTATGTATTAACAGTTTGGATTTCATGGCCTTGGTTTTGTATTGCACTCATACCAACCTTCTTTTTTCTGACGATGATGATGTCTACAGGGTTATGATGTTTTAAAGAGGATTTCCAATGTTATTTCGAGGGCAGACAGGAGACAGCTTGAACAATTGACTGGGTGGGTCCATGCGTTTCTTTTTATTATTATTGGTCACAACTCACAAGTAACAAACGTATATCAAATAATATGATGCCTGTGTTGACATCCCGTTTCACATCTTTAATGTTTTGATGACCTGCCATTTTTCAAAATGCTGGAATTTTAATAATTTGTTACATAAATGTTCTAATTGTTGTGTGCTCTGTAATATATAGCATCATGGTGATTGTTTGATGGAAATTAGTTTGACTTTGAGTGCCCCTTTCATCCTTAACTGAAAAGGATTTCAACTCACTTCAGTTTTCTTTCAAATGGTTTGATCTTCGGATTGTGATGACTGTTTGTGTATGTTTGTTAGTTTCTAGATACAATTTATTTTGTGATTTTGTTTGTCAGATGATTCTAGTTGTGGAATGCATGATACATGTGGCTCTCAACACTACATTTATCTTTTAAAGGCCTTTTTTTTAATTTAATGAGATTGTCTTATGCTGCCTCTGGTTGCAGGGAATTCTACACTGTGATCCCTCATGACTTCGGTTTTAAGAAAATGCGTGAGCTTCAAACTTTCTAACTATTGAACTTCTTAGTTCTTACCATGACTTACTCCCTCCGTCCCACAAAAAAAAAATGAATCTAGGACTGGATGGTATGTCCAGATTCGTAGTACTAGTTGGTTTTTTATGGGACGGAGGGAGTAAGTAGTTAACACAGGCAGCTCTGTTTTGGGCCTTTATGTAGGACTGTCTGACCTACTTAATTTATCTGACAGGTGAATTTATTATTGACACTCCTCAGAAGCTAAAAGCTAAGCTGGAAATGGTAATAAGCTACTTTCTTTCACATAATTGTTCCACTAATAAGGGCCTCTTCATTCTGTATGAATATCTATGGTATTATTTTATTTCTATTAGGCCCTATGTTATCGTGTCTATCTTGTACAATACTTTGTAACGATGAAATTCACCTGTCATTGTTATCTAAAAGTCTACTAGAGTTGTTGAATTGTGTTGTAGTTCCACATCCTTTTTCAGATCATTCACATTCATATTGTTAATGTGTAGGTTGTCTGTAATGTATGTTCCTGTACTTGACAACCATTATGTCTATTACAATTTACAACCCATGTATGTTGAAAGATGTTCATGCTATTAGCTTTCTTGCTCTTTGAAAGGTTGAAGCCCTTGGTGAGATTGAGATTGCAACCAAGCTTCTGGAGGATGATTCAACCGACCAGGTATGTTATGAAAATACTGCGATGTAGTGATATGGAACTATGGACCTGTGGGTTCTGTTCATTTGAAAATCTTTGTTTATATTAGAATCTTCAAGTTTGTAGTTGGTGTGATTATATTAGCGTTCCAGTATGCTCATCCTAGGACCGTTTTTATCATTGTTTAAGTAACTAAAATATTCCTCGTAATTTTACAACCTTGCACTGTTGGAACATAATGTGGCATGTTTCCATATGTAGGATGATCCATTGTATGCTCGATACAAGCAACTTAGCTGTGACTTTACACCTTTGGAAGTTGGTTCTGAAGAATACTCTATGGTAAGATTGCTACCAAGAATTTATATGTTCAATAATTTTTGGACATTACTTGCCAGTGACAAGGTTCATCAAGATAGTATTATTTGTCATTTTTAATTTGAATATGGCAACATTCTTCTCATTTCTTTCTTGGCTAGGAAAGAGGTAATTTCTGTGAGTTTGTTATGAACAGAAACTAATGTAGAATGAGTTTTTCATTATGTCTATCAACCCTTTATTTATGTTATTGTTCATGTTTGTCATGCTTTGACCTTGTTCGAAAATTATGCTGTCCAGATAAAAACATATTTGGCAAATACCCATGGAAAAACGCACACAAACTATACTGTTGACGTAGTGCAAATATTTAAGGTGTCAAGGCATGGTGAAATGGAACGGTTTCAGAAAGTGAGTGGATCTTCCTGATCTACTAAGCGAACCAAAATAGCTGTACTCTAGTTGTGGAATGAGTAATTTTTGAAATGTTCTTGCAGTTTGCTACTGCAGGCAATAGGATGCTTTTATGGCATGGTTCTCGGTTGACTAACTGGGCCGGCATTCTGTCTCAAGGTAATTTATCTATCTGAAAAATTGTATTTATATGTAGAGAACTTACATTATATGTATAGAAGATAACTTAGCTCCAGCTTTCTTCATGAGTTATGAATACGATCTACTTATTTGCTCTTCCTGTAGTTATGATAAATAACCATTTAAGTTATTCTTTTGAAGGAAATACAATATCAATGTTATCTTCATCGGCGCTGATATTGATGCGTCATTTTCATCTATTTGCATTTAATAGGAGCTTCCCTGCACAATTGTAACTTCCCTTTCTGTTGCTGAAACATTTACTTAGTATGTAAAACTGATAAGGAATTTGCTTGTTTCCTTAGAGATGCCAGATTATTGTGTGCTATTTGGAACTCCTTAAATGTTGGAACAACTACAAAATGGATTGATGATATTATAATTAATACTATTACACTTCTCCAGGTTTGCGAATTGCTCCTCCTGAAGCACCTGTTACTGGCTACATGTTTGGAAAAGGAGTATACTTTGCTGATATGTTTTCCAAGAGTGCAAATTATTGCTATGCTTCAGAAGCCTGCAGGTCCGGTGTGCTGCTTCTATGTGAGGTATGTGTGCTGTGCTTGCATTAAGGTATTATAAGTTGATGAAGGCATGTTGTGCACAGTGGCGGATCCAGAAAGAAATAGCAGTGGAGTCTGAGCAAACTAGATAGAGTTACAGTCCCCCCTCTCATCTATATATGGTAAAAAATTTTAGTGGGGTCTTCGTGGGGTCTCTCATATTCTTCACGCTAGTAGTGGGGGCTCGAGACCCCGCCGCCCCCATGCTGGATCAATCCCTGGTTGTGCGCTCCTAAGCCTCCCCTTTTTGGTTCATTGATTGTATCATTTACCTTATTACATCTATTATTCATTCTCAAGAGATTGGGCTATTCAGTTCTCCCTGCTTCCGTTTTGAGTGTGAGTTGTCTACTGAGTTTGTTCTTGTGTTGCTAATGTTTGTTTCAACTTGCATCTCACAGGTTGCACTCGGTGAGATGAATGAGCTACTAAATGCAGATTATGATGCCAATAACCTGCCAAAGGGAAAGCTAAGGTCAGTTTCTAACGTGATTCTTTTAATAAGCCCCTGATGTTCGCTTGCTGAATTGGAAAGTACACTATTTTTCTTCCGAGGATGATTATACATAAGTAATTCATGTATTCGTGGAATTAACTTGTTTTTTAAATGGAAGCAACAATGCAGCCTATACAATTGCAGGTGTACACAACTGCATGGCTTTGGGAAAAATAGCTTCAATGATAAAAATAAAAAAATAATAAGCTAGATCAAGTTAAGTATTACAACGCCTGTGATTAGACAAGGGTAATTTGTTTATGCCGTTTCAAGTGTGTAAACCTAATTACAATCGGAACCCCCTTGTGACTGAGACTCATCTATTTCATTTCGGACTATGTAAAATGATTTATACAAACTAATAAAAAAGTGTTGTGTTGGTGCTGCTACTTGATATGACATGAATTTCTGGTTGCAACTGTCTTGACACAGCACGAAAGGAGTTGGCCAAACAGAACCGAACACAGCAGAGTCGAAGATCACGGATGATGGTGTGGTTGTTCCACTTGGAAAACCTAAGGCAGAGCCTTCAAAAAGGGTATGTTTCGTCAAAACCAATCCTACCAGCAATACGTTCGAGCTATGATTTAACTGGTTACCCATCTTCTGTTGGACTGCAGGGTAGCTTGCTGTACAATGAGTTCATAGTTTATAACGTAGATCAGATAAGGATGCGGTACGTTCTCCATGTCTCCTTCAACTTCAAGAAACGGTAGACAAAAGTTGTAGTCAGCACGGAGATGAAACCGTACCATCTCAGTACTTGTAAGGTTATGTCATTGGGTGGTACATATATTTGTGAACAACTGAGTCAGGCTGTTAGCCTTCCTAGCATTTTGATGTCGTGATGCTGTGACATGTGTGTATATATGAACCATCGCAATGCATTTTCTGTTTGATTAACCTTTTCTTGACATACTTTGTGCATTCAAATTTTGGCCGTGTTTAGTTCTTTACCTAAAATTTTTTTAAGTATACGGACACACATTTAAAGTATTAAACATAGACTAATAACAAAACAAATTACAGATTCCGCTTGTAAACTACGAGATGAATTTATTAAGCCTAATTAATCTGTCATTAACAAATGTTTACTGTAGCATTATATTGTCAAATCATGGCGCAATTAAACTCAAAAGATTTGTCTTACAATTTATATGTAAACTGTGTAATTGTTTTTTTTCTATATTTAATGCTCTATGCATATGTTCAAACATTTGGTTTGATGGAATTTTTGGAAGTTTGAAGCGAACTATGGTCCTGTTTAGTTCACACCAAACTTCCTCTAAACTCCCAACTTTCCATCACATCACATCCAAAACTTTCCTACTCACATAAATTCCCAATTTTTTTTTTTCAAACTACCAACTTTTTTCAAACTTTTCCCCAATTTCAAAAACTAAACACAGCCTATACACAGCCTTTGTAAAGAATTAGTACTCACCGGCGCAAGTAAATCTAACGTGGCCATGCTGCTGGTGCCTAGTGTGAAGTCTGTCAAAAGAAAAGGCTGCTTCACTGACGCAAGTAAATATTGTCAATTTGCTGTTGTATGTATTGGTATATCCATGCTACCCTTGGTACCAAGGTGGGTGTAATGAAGTATAGTAACTTGAAAGCTAAGCATATCGCCATAGCAACTTACTATCGAGGTTGTTTGTTTTAGTCAATGAGAGTAAATCAATGTTGAAAACTTTCCTTCATGTTGTATTGGCGTAGAGCCTCGTTGGTGGTTTAATAAGCCAAAGCAAAAGCTAAACTTTAAGTTTTCTAACTTGATTTTTAAGTTGATTTTAAGATATTTTAACGTAATTTTTTTAGCATTGACTTTGAAGTCACTACGAACAAATAAATAAAAGTTATATATATAAATTATTTTGAGTGAAATACATGGTCGGTCCCTAAACTTGTGTGGTGGTGTCACTTAGATCCGTGAATTTGAAAATTGCACATATTTAGATCTGTGAACTTGGTTTAATGTACCACACCGGTCCAAACGTCCTTTGACTGTGTTTGACCGCCAATGTGGTATGTCACGTAGGCAACACTTTTTCTCTCAGCCCTATCCATATCACAACACGTTGCATATATCTCATTGTAGCTATACAGTGACACCAAAATCCCAAAAAAAATTCTCGAATTGTTCTTCCCTCTCATTCTTCTCCTTGCATGTATTGAAAATGCAGTCCCGATTAGCAATTGCCATTGCTCTTCGCTTCAAAATGATCTTATCCTTGCACAATAACACCTTCTTCCAGCAACTTCAAGACAAGGGCGAGCTTGGAGAATCCATGGAGATGCCTAGGGTGCAAGCCGCATTGCGCTGCCTCCCGCCGCTAATCCGATCGCACTGTGCCACCGCTAACCCCGCTGCACTGTGCTGCCTCCTATCGCTAATCTCATCGCCGAGGCCGCCAAAGCCGCTAGCCGCTACCTCTCGGCCTCCTTCCGCTAACCTCACTATCGAAAACCTAGCCAATTTAGAGATATTTTGGGGGATTTGGGTTGAAATGCACTGGTCAGGGCAAGTTATATGCGAAAGATATATATGGAGGGGGCTGAGCACAAAAGTGTTGTCTACGTGGCATGCCTAGTTGGCGGTCAAATATGGTCAAAGGACGATTGGACCGGAGGTGGTACATTAAACCAAGTTTACGGAGCTAAATGTGTAATTTTTAAGTTCATGGATCTAAGTGACACCACCCCACAAGTTTAAGGACCAGCCATGTATTTCACTCAATTATTTTTTATTTCCTGACAAGCAGTTTTGGCTTATTAGGAAATATGGGCAACCCATTAGGCTAGTAATTTTTTCGAATAACTTTCCTATGACAATTGTGGTTCCAATTTGGACGCTTTAGCATTATACTTCCATCTTATTTGTGGAAAATAAACAATAGGCTGTACTTCATGCATTTTGAATCCTGTGTGTTGCTTCTATGCCATTCAAAGTGTTTTTTTTTTAATCATGGTTTCATTTGAAGTTTACAATGTTCTTTTCTCCTAAAGATGAACATGAAGATGAAGATTAAGTTTTTTACGTAAAAATGAGGTAGTATTAACGTATGATTGATTGAGTTTTAATTATTACAAACTTAAAAACTAGATTAATTTGATATTTTAGAGCAACTTTCATATAGAAAGTTTTCACACGAAACACACTGTTTTTGAAGAAAAGAACGGGACTAAGTGTTAGCACAATAGCAAGGCCAAAGGTCCTAAGCAAACTTAACCTCCTCCCCTAAAGGTTGTGTTTAGTTCAGGCAAAGTTTGGATTTTGGTTGAAATTGAAGATGATGTGACTGAAAAGTTGTGTGTGTATGACAGGTTGATGTGATGGAAAAGGACTGAAGTTTGGATCTAAACTTTGGATCTAAACATAGCCAGTTGGGACTGATTGGGTTAGTCACGTCGTCAATCGGAGAAACAGGAAGAAGCCAGTTGGGACTGATTGGGTTAGTCACGTCGTCAATCGGAGAAACAGGAAGAAGGTAAGAACTTTCCAAAGAAGGACAATCTTGTACCCTATAGGACAGAGGAGTATCCAAACGACCAAACCCTCAAATGCCGTTTCCATCTTATTGTTGTTGATCTATTGTGATTGTGTTATTCCATATTTAAAAGAAAGATACTTTCTCGGTCCCAAAATATAGCTTTAGAGGGAGTATATGATTTTACCATATAAATTCAAACTTTCTTATTTGGGACACTAAAATTTTAATTCGAAATATGCTTGATAATTTGCATGATAAGTTTTTTTTAGAACTTAAGCAACTTTATTAGGAAAAGACAGAGTTAAGGGGTTAAACCCTAGTACATTGCAGAAGGATGTAAAGCAAGCAAAGAGACCATCTTAACAAGGTAGAGGCTAACCAATCTAAGGAACCAAACTTCCAGATGAGACTAAACAACAGTAGAGGACCAGATTGACGGAGCTCAGCAGCACTGCCGCGACGACTGGATCCTTGCGCCTCCAAAGACATGCATCCCGCTTGAGAGACTGGAAGACTCCTACTGCTGCCCCCGCGGAAAAGACACATAACAGAGGTTAACTGCTGAGCCGTAGATTTTGGTGTAGCAGCATAGAGGTTCCATGGAGTCTGCCGTTAAATCTGAGGAGCAAAAATTGCTCAACCCGAACGGTAGACCCTACATGGATACTGCTATTTTGGAACAAAAGGAAGATTAAAACCAAAAAATAGTTAACCAACAACACAAGATCAATTAGATGGTTGCGATAGCATTAATTTCTATCTTTCAAGGGGGTCAAGGATTGGTGAGGAAGTGCGGACACCGGCGATGCAGGCGACGAAGCCACAAGCGGCAATAGCCTCGTGGGCGGCGTGACCGTGGGAGGCAGGAGCCACTTGAGTGGCGCAGCCGCGGGCGAAGGAGACCCCGTGAGCGGTGCGGCCGTAGGAGGCGACGACCACACGGGTTGCGGCACCACAGTCGATGGAGACCACATAGGCGGTGCGGCTGCGAGAGGCGGCGAAGACCTCGCAGGAGGCGACGGCGCGGCCGTGGTCGACGCAAATGCAGGTGGGGACGGCCCCTCGGCCAACGCGGCCACACAGGCGACGCAGACGCAAGCGGCGATAGCCCCCACGGCGACGGACGCAGTCGCAGGCGCGGACCCGGGCAGCGACAGCCTCGCTGCTAGCACGGCAGCAGGCGGCGACAACCCAGACTGCGACGACCACGCGACCTACAACCACGGCTTCTTCAAAGCTCTGCCCCATCTAGAAACCCGAGACCTTCAAGAATGCTAGTAGAAGCACCACCAAGAGACTCAGATCTGGAGAAGAACGGGAAGAACCCGACTACAAGACTAGCTCGTACACTAAACAAACCTACTAGACTCCTAGAACTAAGGGAAAGGGGGGGGGGGGGGGAGGGACTCCTCTCCCTCCGGCAGCCGGCAGCAAAGCCACCGGAAACAGGGAAGAAGAGGGGTCGAGAAAGGGGAGATTTACTGTAGCGGAGAGTTCGAGAGAGAGCGAGAGCGAAAAAATTGCTTGATAAGTTTAAAAAAAGTTTCAACCTGAGAGATAATTTGGTCATTGCTAAAATATTTGGGAAAAGTTAGCTATGCTATTGCTTGGTTTTGCTACCAAAGTTACATTTAGATCTTCAATTAAGCCTTTTTTAAGATAATGATTCAACTATGCTAAATGATTTAACAAACCAAATAGCTTGCTAATTTTTTTAGTTTACTTGAAAAATTCTATCAACCAAACAAGTCCTTATTGCACTCTTCTACCGCCGAAAGCCAAAATCTTCCAGGTCCAAACGCTCAAACCGGAAGTGAGTCTATCCCTCCACTCACTGTCAGTTTGGACCCACCATCCATCTGAAACGGTGGACCAACCAACATCCCCCCCCTCCCCATGACCCCACCTGCAGCCACTCACTCCCCAATAACACAATCCACTCCAGTCCTCCTTCAGACGCCGTCGCCTCCGCTTCCTCCGCTTCCTTACCCCCTCCCAACACTCACAGACATGTGGGCCCTACCCCCCTTCCCGCATTCCGTTCCTGCGCGTGGACCCCACCTGCAGCCACCCACCCTCCACCTTCCCTTCCCCCCCGACCACCTGACCTCCCCTGCTACTAGCACCCCGACTTTTTTTTTTTTTTCTTTCCTTCGCTTCTTCGCTGTGTTCCCAACTCGGCAACTGCTTCTTCCTCCTCCTCTCCCTCCCAGATCTCGATGCTGCGGAGGCAGCCCGGCGACGCGCCGGCGTCGGCGGCGGCGTCGGAGGCCGACCTCGCGCAGCTCTCCACCGCCATCGCCGCCGGGGAGGACCTGGGCCCGTTCGTGCGGCGCGCGTTCGCGTGCGGGCGCCCCGAGCCGCTGCTCGCCTCGCTCCGGGCGGCGGCGCGGGACCGGGAGGCCGAGATCGAGGAGCTCTGCCGCGCCCACTTCCACGACTTCATCCGCGCCGTCGACGACCTCCGCTCCCTCCTCGCCGACGCCGACGCGCTCAAGGGCTCCCTCTCGGCCTCCCACGCCGCGCTCCTCTCCTCCGCCGCCCCGCTGCTCGCCTCGCTCGAGTCCTTCCTCGCCGCGCGCGGGCTCGCCGGGAACCTCTCCTCCGCGCTCGCATCCTCCCGACGCTGCGTCCGCCTCCTGGCGCTCGCCAACCGCGCCAACGCGCACCTGCAGGGCGGCAACCACAACCTGTACCTCGCCCTGCGCGCCGTCGATGCCATTGACCGCGACCTCGCCTCCGGCCCCGAGCCGCTGCCGCTCCCCACCCTCCGCCGCATGTTGCTCAGCCTCGTCCCCGCGGTGCGCGCCCACGCCGAGCGCGAGATCTCCAGGGAGTTCTCCGATTGGATGGTTAGCATCCGCGCCGCGTCGCGGCACCTTGGCCAGGTAGCCATTGGCCGCTCAGCTGCCGCCAGGCAGCGCCAGGAGGAGCTCCGATCCAAGCACCGCCCGCTGGAGGAGTGCATAACGCTGGACGACGATGGCGTCGGCGACCTTGATGACTTCGCAGCTGCCGCCGCAACAGCAGACGTTGCAGATGGTGCCGCTGCAGCATCATTCGACCTCACGCCACTCTACCGCGCGATGCATATACACCATACCCTGGCACTTGGCGAGCGGTTCAAGAAGTATTACCTGGAGAACAGGAAGCTTCAGCTGACATCGGACTTCGATGTGATTGCAGCAACACCGTTCCTCGAGTCTCACCAGGTGTTCTTCTCGCAGATTGCTGGTTTCTTCATTGTCGAGGACCGCGTGTTTCGGACAGGGGGTGGGCTCACGTCCCGGCCTGATGTAGATGCATTGTGGGATTCTGCTGTTGCAAAGATGGTCTCTGTAATGGAGGACAACTTCTCTCGCATGCAGACAGCAAATCACCTGCTTCTGATAACTGATTATGCTGCTTTACTTTCTGCCACGATGAGGCGGTATGGTTATCCAGTTGGGATGCTGCTCGATGTGCTGGCTAGGCACCGGGACAAGTACCATGACTTGCTACTTGCTGATTGCCGTAGGCAGGTGGTAGAGGCACTGGCTGCAGATAAGTTTGATCAGATGCTGATGAGGAAAGAGTATGAATACTCAATGAACGTGCTTGCATTTGGGATCCAAAGCTCGGATATCACCCCAGCGTTCCCGTATGTTGCTCCATTCTCATGCACCGTGCCAGATATTTGCCGCATAGTTCGGTCATTCATCGAGGATTCTGTAAGCTTCATGGCACATGGGGGTGGTGGGGACACTTATGCAGCCGTGAAGAAGTACCTTGGTCGGATTCTCTCGGAGGTGGTTGATGCATCGATACAAAAGCTCGTGGATTCTGGTGGTGGTCTGAGTGTGTCCCAGGCAATGCAAGTTGCTGCAAATATGTCTGTTATGGAGCGTGCGTGTGAGTTTTTCACAGGCCATGCAGCGCAACTGTGTGGTGTGCCACTTCGTGCAGTGGAGCGTGGGCGGCGTGACTTCCCACTTCGCAAGTCCCGTGATGCTGCAGAGGCACTTTTACTACGGCTTCTACGTTCCAAGGTTGATGAGTTCATGGGGCAATCTGATGGTGTCACTTGGATGGCTGATGATCCACCAGCTGGTGGAAATGAGTATGCAAACGAGGTCATTATCTATCTCGAGACACTCACTTCAACTGCACAGCAGATCCTCCCTCTTCCGGTGCTCCGCCGTGTCCTTGTGGCAGTGCTTGCCCACATCTCTGAGAGGATTGTCGGGCTCTTCTTGAATGACTCAGTCAAGCGGTTTAATGCTAGTGCAGTCACCGGAATTGATACCGATCTCAAAATGTTCGAGGCGTTTGGGGAGAGCATGTCCAGTTTGTTTGTGGACTCTGATCAAGAGTCTGCAGCAAATGAAATGAAGGCTGCACTTGTGGAGGCGAGACAGCTAGTGAATCTTCTTATGAGCAACAGCCCAGAGAATTTCCTTAATCCAGTGATCCGTGAGAAGAGCTATAACAAGCTTGATTACAAAAAGGTGGCAGCCATATCAGAGAAGTTTCGGGATTCCTCAGAGAGCTATTTCTCAACATTTGGAACTAGGGGTGCTAGGCAAAATCCGAAGAAGAAATCTCTTGATACTCTCATCAAAAGGCTCAGAGAAGCCAGCTAGAGTTGCTAGTCCTCTCCTCTGCAGTAAGATAATATATGTTCTTTGCCTTTCACCTTCTCATGTTTTCATGTAATTTAGCCTGCATTTGGTGTGCATTATTCATATTAAAATCACCATTTTTCAATATACTGTAATTTTGCTAATGTTAGAGTGCCTGCTTCATATGTGTTGATATTGCAGTGTTAATTCTTTAACTCATTTACTGTATAATCAAGATATATTATTATCATTCTTTGCCCTCCAGTTCTTTGGTATAGCTAACATTCCTCTGTTTGTAACTTCTGATAAACTTACGATAGCTGAAGTTAAAGTTTGTTTTGTTTGTAGCTTAATGCTGCTTGGAAGTTAGAATATATCATATGTAGTTATGGCAATATAATTCTATAACTAGTAATCTATTGTCAACTTTCTGCTGTGACATGGTAATAGTATTATCAGTTTGAAGATGTATATTGATTATGACATATTACAGGACAGGGTGAGTAATTATATGCCTTTGCAAAGAATGCACCTCTAAGGTGCCCTTTGCTTCCAACATTAAATTCCTTTTTATTGTCTTCTATATGGGTATTGAGGTCCAAACAACTTCTTACTGTTATGATCAACAAATAAGTGAAGTGAACTTTATCTGGCAATGTTTAAGAAAATAATTTCACAGATGGTACTAATTTCTTTTAGTTGCGTTTCATTAGGGGTTTTGGCCCCCGAACATTTTTATTATTATTATGGTCAACAAACAGTGTGGACTGCGTGAGTGTATTGACATGTGGTTGAGAGTTGATACTAGCAATGAATTAACAGCGCTAATATGTTACCAAGGGAATATTTTATAGAGTAGCCTTATATGTTACTAGAAGACAACCAATAACTTTGTGTTGCTTTTTAAATTTCTGAACAAATCTAAATAGATGCATATAAAGTTGTCCAGTCAAGCTAGAGACACTTATTTTGGTTTATGTTTTTGCTTATTGAAATTTCACCTGTACTGCCTCATAATCAAGTCTAGACAATTCCGTTGCAACGTGTACCAACATTTCAAGCGCTATCAGCCATGCGAGACTATGTGAAACATAATTTGCATGGTTAATCTCCATGATAGGTTTTAGAGTATGTTTAGTTTATACAAGACGGTAATGTTCTGTACTTCGTCTTCTCTTCCCTAATTCATTGTTGGAAAACTATTAGTGAAGACACGTAGATATGTAATGCATGGCTACTAAGTTGCCATGGACCACAAGGCGGGCCAAGGGGACCTAGAGGGGTGTCGGGATGCCTGGACGCCATGCTTAGACAGTGGCACAATGTAGCCAAATCAACGCTTAACATATCACAGCGAGAATAAAAAACAATGATAGATGGGTTTCTACTCGTTCATTCATCCCAAACTTTCTACATAGCTCAAAACCCCATCTTGGATGTGACCAGAGCCCATTGAATCTTCTTGTAAATTAATTCCCTTCTCTGATTCTCCCACAGCCAGTTGCCCACAGTGCAGAGCAAAGAAGGGAGAAGAGTAGAACCTGGAGGAAGAACAAGCAGAGGAGTAAGAAGAGCAGAGCAGGGGAAGAGGACAGAGAGTTAAAGAGAGGCAGATCGGCGCAGGGGGCAAAGAAGAGAAGAGCAGAGGTGGAGGAGATAAGGAGATAACTGGGAGGTTCAGTGCTTTTCCCTCCAGATCTGGAGCAGGGAGGGTACGGTGGTCGACGAACGAGGCTGCAGGGGTCCTGTGGTGACTGGCTGGTTTGAGGAACTTAGGAGACTGCCTGGTTGCCATGGTGAATTGGTGATGCCTTCATAAAATAGATGGTATACTATATATTGCTTAACTACCCATATTCTGTAGTCTAACAGGGGTAATCTGTCCATCGATAACTGCTTATAGTTATAGACTCATAGGACTGGTGTAGATGTTCTGAAGCTTATCATGTGAATTGGGTAATTAACATTGCATGGTCATCAAGTCTCTCCTTAATATTTATTTGGACTAAACAAATTTAGTTAGTTAAGACCTGCTAGTTATTAATCCCTTGGTTGCTGGCCACATTGGGAAGTATGGTGATTCTGCTTGAAAGGTCATACAAGTATAGCCTATGCCCCCTCAACATCATAATATTTTTACATCCCCATGGCCCTCGTTCATTTGCTGTTTTATTGTGTCTTATCGTGTAAACTGTCCTTCAACTATTGTGACACAATACTGTTTATGTTTCAAAATTTCTGTAGGGTGAAACGAAACGTTATCTGATTCCGATGAGTTCTTTACTCTTTACAAGTGAGTTTCATTCTTTGGGTAGAGGCACATGGTCATGGTACTAATACTACATACTATTTATTCCTTAAAATGGGGGTGTTTACCTTGCCAGTGCATGAATACATCAGTTTATTGAGCATGTCTTGGAAGATTCCATTTGCATATCGTCTTTATTTTTGATCAATTACTGTCTTCGTGAAAAAAATATTTGTGTGCATAGCTGCATATTTTTTTATTACATTAGGAGCTGCATAACAATGCTTAAAAATAGACATATTCACGCTTAAATATGTTGGAACTTGGAAGAGCTATCAAGTAGCTACATAGCGACTTTTTTGTTTGATGATTCATCACCGACACTAATATTACACTAATTATAGTGTTATTTTTATTTTTACCAGTCGATGTATATTTACCACTGTCTCTGATGCAACTTCCTTCTCACTCTTACTAATGTGTGGTTGCATGGTTTTTGTTGACCTTATGTGGAAATGTTTAGTCTGAAATTCAGGCTTTGCTGTGATAAATCATCAGTCCAACAGTTCAAAATAGGACTAACCTGCGCACCAGCTTACCTCCAAAATCATCAATGCAATTTGACAATTGTTCTGTTGATCAATGTTCTGTTCGTTGCCACTGTCCCGTATTCACAAAATCTAACATTCTTTAGATGCCTTCCTTAGGACATGTACGCATTTAAAAGTTTAAACAGAAAATGGCACAGTTGTTGGTCCCAACTTGAAGAGCCTCTAGTTGGCATCGGGGACCAAAATTTGCAACATCATGATCGTTGGTCAGTTCAGCACTTATCTTGGTTAAGCTAGTGCAAACTAGATAACGTTTGATGAAATGCCATAATCAAGCAATGATAAACACTACATATTCTTAGAAGTATAATATGTTAGTTAGAGATAAGAGTCAAATATAAATATAGAGATAAGATATATGCTAGAGATAGAATACTAGAGATAAGATAAAGTCCTAAAGGTAGAATCCTAGAGATAAATCTACTCTTGTATTATACTTCAAGTCTCTATCCGCTATGTACTCCTATATATACTCCATAAGAGGGTCGATGTAAGACATAAGAAAACACCAAAATACAACAATTAGATTTTTCCACATGGTATCAGAGGCTTAGAGACCAACGTCGTTCGATCCCTGCGTCGCCATGGGGAGATGAGATCAATCCTGTGATCTCCTTGGGGCGCCGCATCTCTTAGCTCCACAAATTATCCATAGATTAGATTTTAGCAATGTTAGCATTAGATCAATTCCTATTAGTCACGGCCAAATAAAACCCTATGGTGATCCACGTTCATTGGAAGTGGAGATCGATCCAAGATTCAGGAGAACGAGGACGTTCTCTCCGGCCACGATGTCACAGTTACATCATCATCATGTCATCATTGCATCATCATCACCACGTATCTCTTCGTCGACCAGCTTCGCCACGGAAGTCAGCCATGAACAACCCACGTCAAGCCGGCGAGACCTCCACGACGATCGACTTCACCAAGCTTCTACAGACGTACGTCACCGACGAGATCGATCCGTATCTGCTACCTCTACATCATCACCACGATGGTCTTCTCCGACACAACATCGCCGATGGTCTTCATCAACAAGGGAACACGCCGCCGCCGCTCGTTCACAAGGATGGACATCCCGCGTCCTATGATAGATTAATCTACAAGACGCTTCATCGACGATATCGACCGTGTCCTTTACGACGGCAACGACCGCGTCACCGACGACGGCGTCGATCACGTCATCTACGACGACAACGACTGCATCAACTCGGCATCACTTTTGTGATGGCTGCTACACGGCGCGAAAGGACCAACCAAAGTGGTGGCCTCATCACCAACGACGTCCTCTAACATACGCAAGACGTCTCCAATGGTATCCTCTGACATCTACAGGGTGCAAGATGCTCACAATTGCAGTTTTCTCTTCACACCATGGCGTAAATATTTTTTTTCGCCTTCGGCTATTTGCGGCTACATCAACTACCATAACTACCACGACCACAGCTACTACATGATCGGCTACATCGACGAATGTACTAGGTGGAGGACCGTCCATTAGAGATGCAATCGATGATGGTAACTCGAAGAAGATGAAGAAATAGAAGATTTCAAATCCAGTCGCAATCGTTCGCTTCGCTCCCATTATGACTGAGGGGAAATGTTAGAAGTATAATATGTTAGTTATAGATAAGAGTCAAATTCAAATATAGAGATAAGATAGAATCCTAGAGATAAGATAGAGTCCTAGAGATAAATCTACTCTTATTTGTATTGTACTCCAAGTCTCTATCCCCTATGTACTCCTATATATACCCCATGAGAGGGTCGATGTAAGAGTCGATGTAAGACATAAGAAAACACCAAAACACAACAATTAGATTTTTCCACACATATATCAAGAGGTACAGAAACAGGACAAAGCACCAATAAATGATGGCCACTTTGATGGCCACTTTGATTATCTAGAAAGCAGCTCGCTCCTATATTCATAAACATAGGTGAGAAATATGCAAACCATATCCATAGCTACCTTTGAGGCTTTTCATCAATACAACACAGAGAGAACATGACTTCAAACTACAAACATAAAGTGATAAGCAACCAGAAAGCATGAAACACACAAATATGGCTTGTAGAGTTGTAGTTCAGCATACAAACTCAAACTTATTTAAATAGGGAACAGACATCATGCCAAACAGGCAAACAGCCAAATGGTATTAAACTGAATGATCGTTTAGCGTGACGAGCCTTCATCTGCATCGCACCATGCATGCACTTGTTAAGCTCCAAGCTTCCGAGAATTACAATTAGTCTGCGTAAGTTAAGAAATATTTGTTAGTAATGAAAAACATATTTTACACCTCTGGCAGTCTGGCCTATGTAAAGAATGATATAAATAGTTAGCTTAATTTGTGGCTGTGCATTAAATTATGGAACGTTGAAATCCATCCCTAGTAAATGATAAATAAAATGAAACTAATAATTATTTAGCTACATATATATCTGAATATGATGCTATTTAAGAGGGAAACATATCCCGTGTGCATAAGCTTCCGATGCACATTTCATGCACACCAACTAATAAATATCATCAAAAATTCTAAAAAATGGTATATGCAGTTGATCTAGTTTCAATTGTACAACGTGTTGGTAGGAAAAAAAGAACATAATGGTCATAACAGGAGACATAAAGTTGTCCAAAACACACCAAACTTTAAATGCTTGCAATCTCTTGGCATATATAGAATTAAAATAATGTTTTATCAAACAACTGAAGCGAAAATGAGGTGTTTTCCACTCAAAAGATATCCAGCCGAATATTTGCCACTCTTATAATTTTAATTAACTAGAAAAATACCTGTGCGTTGCATTTCTTATACGATTTCTTCTGTATTTCCAAAATTGAACAAATTTAAAAATCAAGTCAAATAAGGATTTGTGTTTCCAAAAGCGAACGAATTGAAAATCCGACTCATACACGGATGACGTACCAAAGTACCGGCAAAAACATCTTTAGTTTTTATATTTTAATTAATTTATTATTCCTTACCATATTTTGTACTTTTTCCCTAATATCTGCAGAGATGATGATTTTACCCCAACCCATCTAAATGGTCATAAATTATTAAGTAATGAAAAGAGTGGGAAACATCCAATAATTGGATATGTTTGGAGTGGCATTAGTACTACTAGTACAACCTTTACAGTGGAAATCTCAGAGTATCGTCATTCTTAGCCCTATTTAGAAGATTAGCCCAGGGTTAATTTCGAGAGCTAATGTTTAGTCATGAATTGGTACGCTAAACATTAGTCTAGGGTGATATGTTTAGATCCATGGACTAATTTAGGGCTAAAAGATGGAGAAAGAGTAGAGAGAAGGAGATATGGCTGTTTTTTTATGGTTCCCACAGAAAATTAGCCCTATTAGCATTACTTGGAGGGGCTAATGTTATGAGGAGGGCTAATTCATTTTAGCCTCAAATTAAACCACCTGTTTAGATCATTGGGGCTAATTTAGGGCTAAAAGGTGGGGGCTAATAATTAGCCCATAGAACCAAACAAGATGTAGTGGGAACATCCAATTTTCTGAGCAACGAAATACCACGGAATTTATATCACTTCAAGTGCATCGAAACTACATCACTTCAAGGATATATATATATATATATATATATATATATATATATATATATATATATATATATATATATATATATATATATATATATATATATATATATATATATATATATATATATTTGATTTCATAAATCCTCCCGGTACTATCTACCTGGACTATCTTGTGTTCGACAATACCCTCTGCGGCAACAAATTCTCCAGTCCCTCCAAGAATAGCCCACTGATCATCTTGTGGAGTAGTCCCCATCACCTGAAGCATGGACCCGTTGAATCTAGAGTGCGCGCGCGCGCACACACACATTCATACATATGCAAAATTAGATTATCTGGAAAGAATATTTCATTGAAAATGAAAATTATTTGTGTCAGTAACTGCTATATGTAGCTAGAAAAAATAATTCCAACTAACTTGCATGCATTACATATTGTTTGCAAGGAACTATACATGTAATTGTCATATTAGAAAAGAAAGAGCACATTAATTACCTGGTATCCTCGAACAAGAAGTTCATGGATGTGTACCACTTTTCCCTTATATGACCTGATTGGAAGTGCATACCTTGCGCACGTCCGACGACACTTGCATTCGGCCCAGGACCATCGAGTATAGTCCAATCGCTGATGGCAGTTAAACCAAAAAATAGAGGCGCCTGCTGGCTTCCATTTACCACTACTAATTGGTTAGGGTTTGGTCCAGAAATAGTTTGATTGATAGTTTGATTGATGTATAGATGCATGTAAAGCTCATTGTGCATGAGTGTTCACAGAAGAGGAGCGATTGCATAGTAGGCCATGGCTACACCTCTCAGTGGGAGAAGTGTAATGGAGCTGAGGATATACTACTTAGATCTTGATTCCGTTGTGTTTTGAGGACAAGGGAAGAGTCTATTTATACTCGTAGAATGCTACAAACAGTGGCCTAATTTTGACAAATTGACCCATCTATAAAATTTATTTTAAGAATAGACAGTATAAAAACTAGTTTCAAAAATTAGTGGCACAAATTAGCAAGTTAAGAGGAGCTCAGCGCCATGTGTCAATTTGTCAAAATTAAGGGTGACATGCTACGAGAATACACACACACTCATACTCCGGTGGACATATAGTTTTGTTATTGACCATTTTAAGGGGAAAATAACAAGGACGAAAGAAGGATAACAATGCCAGCTTGTTGCCGTGCAACAAGAGGAAAAGAAGAAAAGAAAAGAAAAAGGAAATCTACCTATTCCACCTAGTTGTGACAAAAAAAAACAAAAGAAAATATGTTATATACCAATGAAGTAATGAACAAAGTCCAAGTTCCACAATAGCTCACCAGTAAAGTCGTGTTCCAATGTACACCATCGATGAACTTGTTTTTTACCCCCTAATTTATACTGTTGGCATTATTATTTTGTTGGTGAGGCAAACAAAAGGACCAAATTTCCCGTAGGTTTAGAATTAATTTGAAGCGGGTAGTTTCACCTGGGGGCACCTAAGGCCTTGTTTGATTTAGCTTAGGATTAATCTGGATTATTAAGAGTAAGCTGAAACAAACAAGTATATTATTTTGATAGATTATTATAATCTATAAGCCAGATTAGTATAATCTAATAATCTCCTATGGAGGAGCTTTTATCAAATTATTGCATGGCTAAAAATCCACTACCTTAGATGCCTTCAATAATCTAGAGAAACAAACAGCTCACAATTTATTCTATATCAACTTATTATAATCCAACTTATAGTAATATGATTTAATAATCTAGATTACAATAATCTTAAGCTAAAACAAACAGGACCTAATACACGCATGTGCGCTAGCGGAGGAAGTGGCGTAGACACGAACGGGCGCCTATGTCTCCCCCGTCGAGCCTAGTGGTAATCTCTAACAAATAGCCTTAATCCTTTTGTTTAATGCTAACCTATTTTTTGAATAAAATGATAAATAAATAGTTGGTTTGAATTTTATAATATGAATTGATAGTTGAAAATTGACCTAAAAGTTTTCAAATTTTACTTAAACAATTTAAAATTTTAATTAATCAATACTTAGTTTCGAATTTCAAGCTAAAAGTTTTAAGATTTGGGTAGAGTGTTTTTAAAACATCAACTAAAATTTTTAAAATTTGAGTTTAAAGTTTTCAAGTATGATTTGAATGTTTTAAATTTTGAGTTTAGTGTTTTCGAAGATGAGTCGAAAATTTTAAATTTTGATTTGAATGTTTTCAAATATGAGTAGAAAGTTTTAAAAGTTGAGTTGAAAGTTTCAAATTTGGAGGCGAATGTTTCAAAAATTGAGTTGGAAGTTTTATATTTTGGTAGAGTTTACAAATTTTTAAATTTGATTTGGCAAAGAAAAATAATGTTAAAAACTTTTTTTGAAAAAAAATTACAAACGCTAATAAAACTATTTTTTTTAAAAATGCATAAATCAGAAGTGATAACACAAAATTATAATTATAGCGGTAATCTTTAAAAAAAGACATTAATCAGAATCGTACTCCGTAACACGTGCCCTAATTTAAAAAAGATAAATACTTCTCAAATGAAAGAAAATGTATGTGCATTGACTGGCCGTACGCGTGACTTAATCTACTTGCGCGTTTGTGCCAAATAGGATTGCTAGTTTTAGCTTCTACATAAACATAGCCAATGGAATGTAAGGATTAATTTTTTTCCTATAATTATATGCCCTTTTTTATATTTATTATTCCCTCCATGCCGAAATATAAGGTATTTTTGTTGGATCAAACACTAGTACATCTAGATAGGGTGTCTCTTTAGATTCATGTATAGCCTGAATTATTTTAAATATACCTTTTGTGATGACCATGAAATAGATTTCAATAACAATTGTGAACATATGAAGTTCATGGAACAAAGCGATAAACTCTTCAAACTAAATAACATACTGGTAAGTCTAATGTCATCACTAACGGCCCCTTGAATCATAGAAATGAAAAAAAGGAGAAATAGGAAAGACATTGGATTTTACAGGAATATAAGTGTAAAACAGAGATATGAATGATCGTTTGATTGGGCCGTATAAAAAACAGAGGAATTCGAGAGATAAAGATTCAGGGGTGTAAAGTTTTGGCATGTCACATCGGGTATTATATAGAGTGTCGCATGGGATGTTCGGGCACTAATAAAAAAACCAATTAAACCGTGAGACGAATTTATTAAGCCTAATTAATCCATCATTAGCACATGGTTACTGTAGCACCACATTATCGAATCATGAAGCAATTAGGCTTAAAAGATTCGTCTCGCAAAATAGTCGCAATATGTACAATTAGTTATTTTTTAGCCTATATTTAATACTTTATGCAAATGTTCAAACGTTCAATGTGACAGGGTGTAAAATTTTAGGGTGGGATCTGAACAGGCCCTCAAAGGATTTTTTCCATGAAGTCTTGAAAATTTATATAGGAAGAGGCATTCCATAGGAATTTTATAGGATTTCATAGGATTTATTACTTTGATTCAAATGGCTATATAGGAAAAAATCCTCTAAAATTTTTATGAATTTCTTTTGAATCAAAGGGGCCTAAAATTATTCTCTTCAGTTTTATATGGTACTAAAAAAATTCGGAAGCCTCGAGTAGTAAACATGTGAGAGATTGCTGGGACTTTAGCATGCCAGGAAACTTCAGCCTGAGATGTGCTCGTCAAACCACACGAAGGTGGTGATCAGATATGTTACACGTTCAGGAGACTTGACAAATTCTGCTAAAGTTCTACAATATCTCAAATATTCCCAACTCAGGATAAGTATTTCATCTTAAGCAATGATACACACAGAAGAAAATACAACTTAAGACAAATAAAGTAAGCGTTCTCGAAATTGGGAGTTAGTTCACTTTGATACATTTCAGATAGCTTTCCGTCTATTTTGCATCCTTTCGTTAAATAAAAGGAACTTACCCTTCATCAACCTGTAATTGGAAAATGTTTTCCTATGTCAAATAAAGCATAATGCTTTCCTAAAAACTAATAAAATAAAGTGTAATGGTTAATTATCCTGTTTACAAATACCATCCTGTACGAATGCCTTGGCTGCGGCTGCGTCGCAATTGCTAAAAACCAAGCAGAGACACAAGGTAGCTGCGGGGTGCAGTAGCCACAACGCAGGACCCGCTATGGAACAACCCCATATGTGAAAGCACCTAATCAATACTCCCTCCGTCCTGCGAAAGGGCTTATAGATTAGTGGTTACAAGAGCCACCTCAGTAGCATCTGAGATTCTGGAGATTCTAGGTTCGACTCCTCATGTGAGCGAATTTTCAGTGGTAGGTGACATAAGCCGACTACACGCGAAAATACATCTCCCTCCCACTCACTTCAAAATTTTCACACCTCCTCTCCCTCACTCATTTCAAAATTTTCACACCTCCTCTCCCTTACTCATTTCAAAATGTTCAAACCTCCTCTCTCTCTTCCCTTTTATTTTCACTTTACTCTCCTCTATCTCTCTCACTTCCTCTCGTCTCCTCTCCCGACTTTCACTCCTCTCCTCTCCCGACTTTTGCTGCATGTCGACGAGGCGAGGCGGCGGCAACCGTGCACGGCGTCGAGGGGCAACGGCAACCGGCCCCCTCGCATCTGGATCCGGCGGTGGCGGCCGTCCCCTGCATGGATCTGGCAGTGGTGGTGGCGTCGCGACTGTGGCGGCGACGACAGCGGCAGCCGTCCCCCGCGCGCCCAGATCCGGCGGCGGTGGCTGTCCCCCGCTCGGATCCGGCGGCGGCGGCCGTCCCCCGTGGCGATGAGGGGCGGCGGCGGGCGGGCTCAACAGCGACGCGACTGGGTTGCCATGGCTGGTCGCGGCGGCGCGACGACGAGTTGCGGCGGCCGGTGGCGTGCGGGCCGGCGGGCGGGCGGCGATTTTTGTTTTTTTTATTTTTGTTTTTTTTGTTTCCGTGCGGGTGGTATAATATGACTGCATGGGATAATCGATTATCCCGTGCGGTCGGCCCGCCCGCATAGGAAAATACTGATTTTCGCAGACAGCTGGGTGCAGGCGGGCCAAAGTAACGTACGGAAAAATGGATATGCCCGCACGGGAAAATGAGTTATGTAGTAGTGCGTAGACAGCGAGGCGCCTGTGGTGACTTCGTCATTCTCAAGGATTTGTCGGCCCAGTCTTCAGAGATGCTCATAGGGATAGGGTTTACGTGCGTGTGTTCATAGGGGTGAGTACGCGTGCGTTGTGAGTGTATGCATTATACTGTGTAATTCTTAAAAAAAACTCCCTCCATCCCAAATTATAGGACGCCCCCTTTTTAAGGAAAATCAAATTCGGTAGCTTTTTACTAATAATCATACTAACTAAATCTATACTAAGTATTATACATGTTATATCACTATATCAATATTTTGTGATGCTAATTTCATATTTGTTGGGATCAAAGAATGAAATAAAATACTGGTCAAAGTATGTTACTGAATATCGTGTCAAAACAAATATAGGTCTTATAATTTTATAACAGATGGAGTATTGAGCAGTGCTATACGTACGATAAATATCTTACAATCAGTGTAGGATGCTTTCTAATCTTCGATGCATGCAGCAAATATATGGTCCAAAATGTTTCTGTGGCCCAATCAATTATCATGAATGATTGGATCGTTTCCGATAAACAATCATCCTGATCTATCTGGAACACCAAGTTTATGCCAGTCATATTGTATTGTATTCTGTACTACAGTCATATATTTTTGTAATTTGTAGCCTTCTGTTCATTTGAAAAGTACTAAACCCCTCTAGAGACTAGACTCGTGAGTCGTGACCTTTCTTGATAGTTCACGCATTTCCCTGTTGGGCCCACAAGCAGGAGAATACCATTTTCCCCGATTATTCTACTTAATTAAATACTATATAGGAAACTTGTTAGTTTTGGTCACGGTTAGCCGCATAGGTAGCCGGCCTTGGTTTGACAGAACAAACCATTCAATAACAAACAAATCTGGAGAGGCTCTATGCGACTTGGTTTAGTCATTAATAATAATTGTTATTTGTTATGAGAGTAAAGTTTATGGGAGCGATTTTTTAAGATTTAACGGCATTATACTTTCAGCGGTAGGCGACGTACTCGTCAACAACGAGACACGTGCCTATGGTGACTTCGTCAATCTCAAGGATTTGCCGGCCCAGTCTTCGAAGATGTTTATAGGGGTAGGGTTTACGTGCGTATGTTCATAGGGGTGAGTGTCTGCGTTAGCCTTCAGTAGTACTATATAATTTTGTCCTAACGACCAAAATACTCCTGGGATGAGATCTTCCAAATTTTTGTAAAAGATTTCGCATATCAGATTGTAAAACTTCTAAAGTTTGAGATGCACAACTTCTGTTCTAGTTTACAATATGATATTTCGGATTTTTTTTGTCAAATTTTGAAAAATTTCACTTTAGGGATATTTTGGTTATTAGGATAAAATTTTATAGTACTAACAGAGGCTAACCGAACGACGATAGTATATTATGTTCAGCAAAATGTGGTAGCATATTGTAGTACTCGATAAGTTCAGTGGCATATTGTAGAATAGGGACAAAGTTAGTGACACACGACACAATGGATTCTCTCTAAGAGCAAGTACAATAGTAGGCTATAAGCCGACTAAATGCTGAGGTGGAGGAGAGAAAAGAAGAGAAAGAGGAGAAGCTGGCTGCAAACTTATAGCCGGCTTGAACACAAGAACCAAGAAACTCTGTGAGAGAGACAAGTAGACCCTATATTAATGGTAAAAAACTAACTATTATATGAGTAGACTAAGAGAAGGCTACCAATAACCTTATAGCCAACACGTCGGCTGTATTATTAGTTTTGCTCTAACTATAACTCTCTGACCTCATTTAATTCTATTAATTGTATTTTGAATTTTGAACTTGATTTAATGATTTTGATCATGATGAAAGACACGCTGTCATACACCACGACTCTATCGCCTACAAGCTCAAAATGTTAGTGCTGTCTGCCTAGGCAACCGCAAAGCGCAAACCATGTCGACATGATTTACATAATGTCTGCCAAATGAACATTTTCGATTTGCCAAAGTAACTTACGGTGCAAAGTGATGAAAGTTTAGGGAGCTTACAAAGTAATTTATACTCCATCAGTCATAAAATATACGCTACCTATTTAAGAGAGGTTAAGATTATGAGAAATCTGTTGGTCAGCTTCCGACTTTCATTTTATTTTCTAGATTCTATGATTACAAATTCTCAGAATTCCAATAAAAATTTAAATTGTTTGGAAGCTAAAGATTCTATCAGAAACTGAAGCTACCCTAATCATTCCCATAATTTGAGATGGAGAGAGCATATGTTTAATAAGAGCATCTCCAACAGCCTTTCTATCCCACTCTCAAAGCTAAATTTAGCAACTTTGAACAAAAATGCACTCCAACAGAATGGCCATCCCACATGCAAAAAAAAAATAGCATTAGCTAAACATGGGCTCGAGCTGGCCAAATTTGACCAGCCGTTGGCTACCCTCATGCCACTGGCCATCTGTGGGCCCTACCATTTCTTTCCCCTCTCTCCCCACCATCCGCATGGACCGCACCATCCTCCTACCCGTGCACTCCCTTCCTTTCGCCTATCGCTACCGCGCCTTCCTCCCTCCGCCCATGCTCGCCGCCGCCATGGGAAAGAAGGCACGCCTCAGCTTCGTCACCACCATAGCCTCACTGTTGTCCGCCATCGCTCGCTTGCATCATCCGCCTATGTTCGCTGCCACCGCCGGGAAAGAATGCCTTGGCTTCGTCGCCGTCGGGTCGAGTGCCTCTGTCGGCAAGATGGGAGACGAGCGGAGTGGAGGAGGCTACCTCGGCCGGCGTAATGATCGGAGTGGAGGTGGCACAATGGTGAGGGGGGTGGGCGCAATAGCGAGGGAGGCTCGACGGCGCATGACTGTCGAGGAGGACGAGGCTGGCGAGGAGTGAATCTGTTGTCGCCGACGCCATATGTTGTCCGTCGTCACCATCTTCGTCCGACGGAGAGGGTAAAGAGGGGATTAGGGAAAATGGGGAAGAAAGATGAGGAAGAAGAAAGGGTCTTAGAGGCTGACATGTGGGTCCCACTATCATAGACTTAGAATGGAGAGGCTGTTGGAGTAAACGAGTTTGACCTGCCAAATTAGATGGAAAATTAGCCAAATGGATATTTGGAGAGTCGGATTTAGAGAGATTGTTAGAGATGCTTTAATAGAATGTGAACAATCCACCCCTACAATTTTGTTATTGGGTTTTCCAAATTGATAATAGGAAGTGAAAAAAACTTCTCTCTCCAAGAGAAAGCCTAAATTTAATTTTAAAAACTAAAAGTGGGCCCTTCTGTTAAACTACCTACCGAAATTTTTGTTTTCCCATCGTCCCCATGCAAAAAAGAAATGCTCCTGTCCTTTAGAAAAGAATTGCTCATGCACCCAAAACTCAGTCCACGCGCTCCCTGCCCCGATGCTACGCAGATCTCTCGTGAGGAACCGCTGGGCAGGAGTTGGGATAGGGGGATGGGGGCAGGAGTTGGGATGGGGGGATGGATTGGGATTTGGGAGGGAGGCCACGCCCTCAGATGAGAGTGAGAATCAAGGAGATAGGAACTCCAAAAGGTTAGGAACTCTAGAGGCTGTGTTTGCAAGAGCAAGTTCCCAGCACTTCCCTCTCGTTTTCCGCGCGCACGCTTTTTAAACTGTTAAACGGTGTGTTTTTTTAAAATGTTTCTATATGAAAGTTGTTTATAAAAATCATATTGATCCATTTTTAAAAAAGAATAGCTAATACTTAATTAATTACGCGCTAATTGGCTATTCTATTTTTTGTGTGTAAGTTCCATTCTCCCCTAACAAACGCAGCCGAGACTGTTGGAACATAATCTTGGGCCAAAATAAAAAAAAAGGATTGGGAATGGATTAGTAGACTGTTGGTGATGCTCAATTTACCAAGTAGTACTAGGGTACAGGCCTTTGTGCGCCTGTCTTATGTGTCAAGCCCGAATGCCCACTAGTTCGGTCGCAGCCGCCAGCGGGTCAACGAGCGAAGACGAAAGTGACAGGGCAAGCGTAGCAGTGAGGTAGCTAACCCTAGCGGGGGCGCGCGGGAGCGCGCCGCATTGTTCCTGAGAGCTAGCCAGAAGGCCAACGGCGGTCGATCGTTGTCTCGGTGAGCCTGTTAGGCACCGTTGGAGGAGATTGAAATCAAGGTAAAAAATCCCTAATTTCATACTTGGGAAAATCTCTGTTGAACATGTCCTAGTTTTTCAGTTAAACCGCTTCGAATTTCCATCTGTGGAGCTGATTCAGAAACCTGTTGTGACGTCAGCTAAAAATTGTTGTCATCAGTACGAAATGGAATTAGTTTGGAAGCACATTAAGTCGTCATCGGTAGCTACAAATTTGGGTGGAAATCCAAAATCCACCAAACAGCAATATATTACAAGTGCCAGTTTCACAGATATCAAAATTGTTGCATTAGGGGGGATGCGAAAGAATGGTGTCCCGCTGTCTACATGGGATTCACGCTATTGGCATCTCCGTACCTGAACTTTTGTCCTGAGCCCTGTGGCACCGTGGAGAAACCTTTGTGTTTGATGGTGCTTCTATTCGTGTCTCAGTTTTGGTACTTTGGTTACAGTTTGTGTTGCTGTTATAAGGGGCAGCATTGTTTGGCATCTGTTTTCCCTGTCTTTTTTGTCTTTGGTAACCAGTAAAACCTCGTGGACTTGTTTGTATTTTAAAAGCTGGGTAATTGAAAAGTGTACCTTGTATCTACAAGTTGGTACGATGCAGCTAGCTCCTGGTTCCAAAGAAAAATGCTGCTTTCACTCTTCCGGGTTTGTTTGGATTGTTGCCATTTTGAACCTTACCATAAAATTTGGGAAGCTAAAATTTTGGCAATCCTAAAAAGTTGGCGAAGTGTGGGTGTTTGGTTTGTGGCCAAAATTTGTGGAATGTTATAGATGATGTACTATTTTTTGGCAACAATAGAAATGCATGCCAATTCCCTTGCTATTGCCAAGTTTTCTGGTATGGTTTGTTTGGGCTATAATCCAAACAGACCCTACATTCCCAATCACTGAAGAAACATGGATGACTCATGATCTGTCATGTGTTTCATCTGTAACAACACAGAGAAGATAGGAACATATGTACCATGCAGAAATTAGCATAGGTGCAGAATTAAACACCGCTGATCAGTCCTGACTATGTATAATCTTTTCAAAACTAAAGTACATTACTAAATTATTTGACGGACACCATGTTACCACCCACTTATCTTCAGAGAGCAAGGATCCAAGCCAGCATCTCAGATTGAAGGAAAGGAGATGGAGTCTCTCCCTGTGCCGAGTGTTCAGTCAATGGTGGCGGCTGAAGGTGGTGCCCATGTGCCACCCAGGTACATCCGCCCGAGAGATGAGGCAGTTGCTACTGATGGAGAGACAGAGATCCCTGTCATTGACTTCCAGAGGCTGCAACTCGGCCATGACGAGGAGATGGCACGTCTTGACAGGGCCTGCCAGGACTGGGGCTTTTTCCAGGTTAATTAGGAGTTGTACTTCTTCTGAATACACATTCTGCTAATCTGATGCTGCCAACTGATGATTGAACTGGTTGCCTTCTTTTGCTTGCAGCTAATAAATCACAGCGTCCCAGAAGATGTGGTTGATGGGATGAAGGCCAACGCCCGGGGATTCTTTGAGCTGCCAGCGGAAACCAAGAAGCAGTTTGCTCAGGAGCGAGGGCAGCTTGATGGTTATGGCCAGCTGTTTGTTGTCTCGGAAGATCAGAAGCTCGACTGGGCTGACATTCTCTTCCTCAATACGCTGCCAGTGCAGAACAGGAATTTCAGATTCTGGCCTAACCAACTTGCTAAATTCAGGTAAGTACATAGTCCGATTTGATCTGATGGTGATGTTTATTTTGCAACATGAACTGCAAACCTGAGTGTGATTAATTTAGATCGGCACTGGACAAATACTCTGCTGCTGTGAAGAGCATAGTGGATTTCCTCTTGGTTACAGTGGCGAACAACTTGGGAGTGGATCCAGAGGTGATTGCGAACAAATGTGGCACTGATGGGATCCAGGCGGTGAGGATGAACTACTACCCTCCGTGTGTTCAGGCGGACAAAGTCATCGGCTTCTCTCCTCACTCTGACTCTGATCTATTGACCCTTGTCCTCCAAGTGAATGAGGTGGATGGCCTGCAGATCAAGAGAAACGAGACCTGGTTTCCTGTTAGGCCTTTGGAAGGCGCTTTCATTGTCAACGTGGGAGACATTCTTCAGGTAGTAGCATAATATACATTTCTTTACTCAACGCTGCCTGCTAGTTGTTTGATCTAAACTGAAACTAAAACTACACTGTCTGCTGTTGCTGATGGATTTCCCATGCATCCATGCACAGATATTCACAAACGGGAGGTACAAAAGTGCTGAGCACCGAGCTGTTGTCGACATGAAGAAAGAGCGGCTGTCTATAGCAGCCTTCCATTCTCCAAGTGTCCATGCTGTCATTGGTCCTCTGAAGGAGATGGTGGCGCATGAACATGAAGCTGTTTACAGGAGCATAGGCCATGATGAGTTTATGAAGCTCTTCTTCTCCTCCAAGCTGGAGGGGAAGAGCTTCTTGGACAGGATGAAGAAGCTCTAAATCAAAGCTGAGAGTAAGATCAGTGACAGAGAATCAGATCGAGTGATCGACAAGCATCCTGTTGTGCTTGCTGGCATTCGATGAGGTATTGGACTTGAGGGCAAAGGATGCAAGGGGTCCAACTCCAAGGTAAGTACTTAGAACCCATTGTAGTCTCTATTCATATCATTGTATTATCCTTGAGAGAGTACGTAGAACCCATTGTAGCCATCCGTGTGCTTGTTGAAATGGCTGCAACTCTGTAACAGTGGAAGATTCAGGCACACAAAAATTTCAGACAAATGTTCGTAAGATTTCTGTAGGGATCAGATAGAATTGTTGATGGTCTTCAGATTGTTTTTTTTATGGCCAATGATATTCATACCTCAAATATATTTGATATGACCTAAATCAAATTAAAACTCAACAGATGTTAGTATTAGATCAGTTTTCGGTGATATTTGCATGGCAATTTTCGGTGATGTTTGCATGCCATACTGCAATTGCACTTGAGTTGAGGCAAAGTTAAATTGAATTTTAATGATGCTATTCAACGTTTACAAATGCTTATGTGTTTACAACTATTTCAATCCTACATACATGGTGTTACTTAAATAAATTCAAATCTTTAGGTGGTGATTTATAAAGTTTTATCTGATCATCAGTTTTACTATTTTGATTACAACTTGGAACCTTTTCTTTTGGCACGGGAGTGCTTACATTAAAAATAAGAAAGTAACTGCATATATTTTCAAATGGCTGAAGTTATTTATTTTTACCAGTGTCAGTGATATTCATGATAGATATTGGCTTGCAAACATCATCAACTGTGCATGCCTTTTGGATATCTTTTCCTCCATTTTTTATGCAGTATATTCTTGCGCATGGAAGTTGTAAACATCCCTGTAAAAATAGATATAATTTACTCTATTCTTTCTCGTCATGTGCCTATGGTCAACAGTACTAAGATTTTTCCTCGATTTTAGTATAGCATAGCTATGCGCTCTTGATTTTCACAGATTTGGTTGTCTGGCATGAGTGTATAATGACAAGACTGCTCCGAAGAATGTGATTACTTGTTTGGCTGCCATCTTAGGTGTAGATATCTGCGAATGATTTTGGTGTGCTGCCATCTTAGGAGTAGATATCTGCGAATGATTTTGATGTTTGCCATACATTCTGATTATTTTATAATTGCAAGCTCTCTATAATTCGCTCCCCAAAGGAAGTCTATTATTAGTCTTTAAATTCATTGCATATGCTTTGCAATTTAGATTGTCCAATTTATAGTATTATAGTTGATTGACATCATTTGGAGGTTTTTGAAGTAACTATTGTTGTATTCATAAATACATTTACAGAACACTGCACATGTTTACTGTGTTTTCACGTTATGCCATGCTATATTATATATGTATTTGAGACCGTTGCAAAGCCAAAAAAGATTAAACACTATTACAAAATCCCTAATAGGGGACGCCCTTATATGTGTAGGTTCATCCAAAACCGGCGCATATAAGGCTTTCTATGCTTTTTCAACCCCTCATATGGGTTCAAAAATAAAAAAACCGACACTTATAATACCTTATAGGTGTTGGTTTATTAAAAAAACCGACACTAATATAAATGCTAGTTTTTCTAATAAACTGGCACTTTCATGTAGGATAAAAGTGTTAAAAAAAGTCACTTTTAGGAATAGAGCCAAGCCGAACACTCCACTCTTTAGTCTTCCTCAGTCCCAACTTCATCTTGTCCTCTCAGCCTATGTATCTGTCGAACACTCAGTCCCTTCCTCCTAGCCTCTCACTCTCGAATATTCCATCCACTCTCTTCCAACCTTACGGAGCTGGCGAGCGATGCGACGGTGATGGCCCGCCTCTCCTCGGCAACGCGATGGCGACGGAGGTCTTGACCCCTCGCCACCTCTGACCATGGCCTTGACCCCTCAGCCGAATTTAATGGCGACACCGGTGGCACCGACGCCAGATCCGAGAGGCTCGAGCTTAGGGGCTATCGGCCTCAACCACACGATGGGGGTCGCCTGGTTTGGCCGAACCGGCCAGTCAATGGCCACCTGCCACTTTTGGCAGGGTAACGGCTAGTGGGCCCCACAGGTCAGTTTTGACCGTTGTGGGTGCACTACTTAAGCCAACCGGCCGGGAGAGGGAACTCCACCACATTTCAACACATTTTCATTCACTCTCCAAAGTTTGCTCTCAAATTCATTCAAGCTTTGATAGTTTCCTTCAAATTCAAATACTTAGTTGCATATATACAAGTTGCTTTGGTGAAACTAACCGGCGGGTGAAACTCTTGCTATTCTAACCCCGCCGAGTTAGTCCGTTCTTGCTCCATTGTGCAGAATGAGGAGGCGATTGTCTCGTCTGTTCAAGGGGTTCGGCTCTTCGTCAAGTCATCATGACGAGTCTAGCACTCGTTCATCAGCTGATGTCTCAATGGAGGATGCCGACGCTCCGTGACGTCTCCCGAACGACGCCGATCTCGACCTTGTTGGTGATCGGGAAAGACAAGCCTACTACATGCTGAGAGACCGGGAGTATGCTCACACGCGAGAGTACTCCGGAGCTGCTAAAAAAGATAGGTATGGATGCTGATTTTCGTGCTATTTGGAAAGCTATTGGTTAGCAGAGATTTGCTGTGGTAGATGAGTCTGGTTCTCGTTTGCTTACTTTGCAATTCCTGTGTACTTTGAAATAAATAGAAGATGGAATTTTCTTTCGCTTTTTCCATAAGGAATACACACTTACATGGAAAGGATTAAGTACACTTCTTGGCTTTCACGATTCCTGTAAAATCGATCTCTAGAAATGAATTCCTGGGTTCGAGAAAAATAGGTTTCGGGAAGATATTTCTGGTGCTCCAATTTGCAAGAAACCTAGAACAAATGATATCCATAATCCTACGCTTAGGCTTATGCACAAATGGATTGCTATGACTTTGTTTCCTAGAGGTGATCTTAGACCCATTAGGGGGGATGAATTGATTATCATGTTTGCCATGGTTAGAAACAATAAAGTTTCTCCTGTGAAATGTATGATAAGACAATGGTTAGAGAGTATAAGATTTTATGCTCCTGTTGAGTGCACTTCTCTGATTACCTGGATAGCAAAAGGGCTAGGGGTTGTGAGTGACCAAATTGCTTTCATCTCAGCCGCTCGTCCCTGTATTGATGAGAATTATCTAGTGCAAGGGCACATTCTTAAACATGGAGTATATGAATCTTTGATATACTTTTTCCACGGTTATACAAATGAAATCTCGTTGCCAAATGCGGGTATCATTTGTACAACTTCCATGAACTAACCATTCCCCTGCAGACCATAGAAGAATCTCGTGCAGGTGGAGCATACATGGAGACACGCAACATGGCAAGGAATGAACGAGAAGGTTCATCATCCTCAACACCCGTGCAGATGTGTGAGGCAGGTTGGGAACCAACTGGGGATGCACTCGGATGGACCCAAGCTTCACGCCACAGCATCGGAGTCTCAAGCTGGGCAAGTGCCAGTGAGGACCGGTGGCGTGCGCCTCATGACATACAATGGGGGGATAACCAACCCCTCAGATCAAGTGGTATGCTTACATCTTGTGGGGACCCAACATAGGACCTCCTGTGTATAAGTGCTAGTCCATGATCAAGCTAGCACACACAGACACAAAGATAATATCACAGCCAACATCACGAAGGAAACCTAATATTTAATATTAATAATGACTATGATAAGCCTTATGGCTAAAGTTTACATTTATTCTGCCACGAAGGGCCTAAGGAAAATATTAAAGTAGCAGCGGAAATATGATAAATGCGTAGTAGCTCCATTCAACTTGCCACAGGCAGTCAACTGGGACTCACGACCTATTCCTCGTCTTCAGCAGCAAACTCCTCAGGAAACAGCGGGAACCTTTCTTCTGGAATTGGGGGAATTGCAAGGTGAGTACATGGAATACTCAGCAAGCACACAGAAATATGCATATGCAAAGCTGACAATAAAGGCAATGGCTATTTTGCATAACACAACAATTTGCAGTTATAAACAATTTATAAATAGGTTTAAAACAATAGTTATAAATAACGGGTATTGCCAACTATCCATCCACACAGGATTCGTCCACACAGGACCACATAGCTATATTCATTAACCTGCACACAGTTCATTCCCAGTTTTCACAATTTACCCCTCATGAGATATCACCGAGCATGTCCATGACCGTGGACGCGGTTATTCGAATAGATTAATTAACACTTTGCAGAGGTTGTACAACTTGACCCACAAGATACATCGTCCTTTTAACGACCATGCGCAAGTGTCACACTTCAGGTTGCACTGCCTTCCCCCATGAGACACCTTTCCCTCACACTGACAAGAAAGTCCCCATGGCGAACCTAAACTCCTATCATCTAGCCACCTGGGCCGACAGTGCCAAGACTCGGAATCCTACTAGGCCAGGTTCTTCCCATGAGACATGTGGTTGCACGTTAGGTTCAGATCCATGACTTATGAAGTGAAGTCCTTAATTGACCAAGGCAACTTGCCAAACTACAATAGCACACAGCTCAACAGTAGGCTCACACAGAGACCATACCCGGCAATGATCACACAGATACATTACCACCTAACCAGGTTCACACAGAACCACCCATCACCCCGGTCAAAAATGTTTTATCCGCCCGTTGTTTTACACGGTGCAACACATGCTACCGAAAAGATAGCACACATCCACACAGTTTATATAAAAGTGATTATAAGTATATGATTATTCAAAATTATATTTTGCTTGTAAAACAACCATGAGCGGGGCTAAGCATAACTACTCTACCTTGAGTTGAGCCCAATTTTCAACTCACAAAGACTAGGGTGACATGGTATCATGGCAATCAATAATTATCAAAGGTAGGATAATAATAACAATTAGGTCACGCTACCCATCGATAGTTTATAAACAAAACAATGCATGTATTCAAAACAAAACATTTCACAAATGGGTTCAATATGTTCAAAGAGTGCACTTGCCTTGATCCCAGTACTGCCCTTGCACAACGTCTTCTGAAGCAAACTGCTCTTCTGCTCCAACGTCTACACGATTGCAAACGAAAAACAAATAAACACAAAGAAAAACTAACTAAATAACATCAAATGAAATAACCAATTAAACCAGGAGGTAGAGTTCGATTTTAGAAGAATTTAGGAAGAAAAATGGGTCGAATCGGAGTTCAAACGGAAAAGTTATGGCCTCCGGAAGTTTGAATTCAGGGAAAATCCGAGGATAAAAGAAAAAGGAATATTCCGAGAATATTCTCTGGATATTTAATTTCAGAAATTGAATTAATTTTGGATAGGAAAATATATGTGGGCCCACTGTCAGTGGCATAGAGTGTATGGGTGGACTCGGTGTATATGGACTCGATGACGTGGAACGACACGTGGCGACACAAGGCGATGAGGTGGCACTGACATGGATGGATCTAGGGCTGAGGTGGCATAGGTTAGGGATTATGTAGATCCAACGGTTGGGATTTGATCTAGGGATTTGGACGGCTGTGATTATTTGGAGTTTTTGGATGGCAGGTCCCACACGTCAGTGTCACAGGGAAGAGGACAAGGAGCAGCTGCTCCACCACAGGCCTGGGCGTGCCCGGCCATGGCGGCATGGCGACTCCGGCACAGCGGCATCGGCGGCGTTCTCCGGCGACGGCGTGCGGCTGCAGGGACGAGCAGCGGCGTCGGCAAGAGGAGGCGGAGGCGAATCCGGTGGCGCAGCACCGAGCTTCGGGACGACGTGGAGATGACCCATCGACGACGAGCGGCGGACGCCGGAGTTGAGGAGGAGAGAGGAAAACGGCGCGGAAGGAAAAGAGGCTTGGCCTCAGGGCTTTACCAGCGGCTGCGGTGCGGTAGGAAGACGGTGACGACGACGGCGCGGCTCCTGGCGGCGGCACGGAGCAACGGCGGCGGTGGCAGCGGCTTTGGAAAAAGGGGGAAAAAGGGGCGGTGGCCGGCGGTATTTATAGAGGAGGGAGTAGCTAGGGTTAGGGCGCACGACGCAAGCTTTGGAAAGGCGGCGGCTCCAAATTTGGCGGCGCGGCTTGCGGGATTTTGCGGCGGCCGTGTGGGCTTGCGGCGCGGGCTCGGTCGGCGGCAGCTTGGGCCGGGGACATAGAGAGGAGGATGCCGGGCCGAGGGCAGCACGTGGGCTCGGGGCTTGGCCTCCCCGGGCCTGCAGCTCAAGAAGGAGAGAGAGCTGGAGGTAGAAGAAGGTGGGGGGAAAAAGAAAAGGAAAGAAGAATAAGGGCTAAACTGCAAAAGGGCAAAATAGAGAAAAAGAGAGGAAGGAAAAAGGGAAAAAGACAGGGACTTCTCTGGAAAATTCCAAATATAAAGTATTTGGAGTTTTTGGGAAGGAATATTGGATTTGGATGGAATTTGAATTAGGGATTGAGCTCCACTTCCGAACTACAAATTAAATCCAACTAACTCCAATTAAGAATCACAAAGCGAACAACGTAATTAATTAATTAATCACTTTCAAACCTTTTGATTTAACGAAATTTTTATTAAGCTATTTTAGACGAATAAACCAAATGTGAATTTTCGCAAATAGGCGAGAAGAATGGAAAGCGAAAAATCAGGACGTGATACATCTCCAGGTGAATGGCGCTCAAGTTCCTTTCGTTTGGACTTGGGTGAAATCACCAGGAGAATAGACACCCTTGATGTGCAGACGGGGGAGATCCAATATAACCTCACGGAACACATAGCCCAGACGCAAGAATGGCAACAGACTGCTAATGCTCAGTTCGCCAACATCAACAACATGATGCAGCAACAGCACGACGACCTACAAGCGTACTTTTGCTTTCAGGGGTTCAATCCTTATCAAGGACCCTGAGTGAAAGACAAGCTTCGGGGGGGGGGGGGGGGGACATCTCTCCCCCCGCTGAGGTAACTTGTATTGCATTGCATATTTCCCTTTCCAATTGTATATTTGCTTTCCAATTGCATCTTTTTTTGCTTTCCGTTGAGGTAACTTTTTGGTATTTTCTATTTTGCAAAATAGAAAATACCAAAAAGATAGGTTAGGTTTGAGTCATGCTAGGTAAGATAAACTAGTTCTCTTTGTTGAAATGATGAATAGTTGCTCTGTTTTATATCTCTTAAATATGGGTTCGTAGGTAAGTGCTCTCTCAAAGGTTAAATATAAGTAGCCAACAATTATCTGGGAACCTGAGGTAAATGAGCTGCACTTGCTAATCTGAGTCTAAATTGTTGCAAGATATGAGATAGTAAATAAGAGTTGCTATGATCCTAGTCCTAGTTTGAGTTGAATTTCGGATGTTTTGTTTTTCAAAATGATAAATTAACATCACTATGAATGTGGAAATGCTAGAATGACTTACATTGTGAAACGGAGGGAGTACTTCTCATGTTCTATGATCAAGATCATACACCCACATATATGCACATGCTAAACTCCTACACTAGGACCTAGCAATTATCCATTCCATTCCATTTCCATATTACCACCAAAATAAATTATCCATTCTTTCATGTACTTTCTTCTCCTGAAAAGAAAATCCTTTCGAAAAAAAAGAGGAGGGAAAGGCATGGTCATTAAAAAAAATAAAAATAAAGTTATTCTCTGTGAAGCATGAGAATGATATTGAAAAAAAAATGTAGCTATGCCCTCTCCTAATCAATAAAAGAAGGATTTTTGGGAGAAGAAAGTAAGCATAAAGGAGGAGCATTTTTGTTTATTTCCTCATATACCATTACCACCATATATCACACACACTTTGCACGATCTTGATCTTGAGTATGTTTAGTCATCTGCTTTAGTCTAAGTTTTTGACTTAGTAATAAATGTGAATGCAAGTATGCCATGTTTAATATCTACCGAGCTCCACATATCAAACCTTAGAGTAGGAATCAAAAAGGCAAAAATGTGAGGAATTTATATTGATACACTTAGAGAGACTGAGTGAATCATTTGAGGAACTCGGCTTTCTTTTGCAAAATCATTTGAAAACTTCCGGAATAAAAGTTGAATAAAGATTGGGTGATTGGTGCTCTAATTGTTGTTCTGTCTTTCAACCGCCCAAGGCAAAGAGAAGCAATGTCTCGTGGGAATCAGGGGTAAGGGTAAGCCACCGTGCCAAAGATTATTTAATCTGAGAGAGAGTACATATACCTTGCACCTGTACCTTTGAGATATACAGCATAATAGCAACTCCTGATCAACAACCAAGTTTTTGTTTCCTTTCGTCCTTCACTCGGGACGAGCAAAGGTTCAAGCTTAGGGGGTTTTGTTGATGGTCGTTAGCGATCAGTTTCGACCGTCAATATTACCAAAATAGAGGAGAACTAGTTATGCTTGCAATACATATACATGTTAGAATAATAATATTCCACTAGTCTTTGGTTTACTAACCTTTTGCAGAGAATAAGTATAAAGTGAAGGAGAATCGACATCAAATCAAACGATAAATCAATCGGACGATGTCGAGAATCAAACTTATGTATGAATGGGCCAAGAACTCAGAAATAACACAACCAATTGGGCCAAAATTCACAAGTCTGCGGAGAAGAGAAGTCTAGGAGGCCACCAGCCAAATTGTGGGCTGGTTGGGCCGGCCCCTGGTTCGGCCGAAGCCTCCTCTCCACCATTGGATGTGGGGTTTGGCAGGGACGCTCCAGATCTTCTCCTGATGGCGGTTGTGGGGTACTTCAGACATTTCGCAGTAGTTACAACCGTCATACCTGCTATAAAAGGAGCTCACTCTCTTCACTTCAACACACACCTCAAGCAAGAGCTCTCTCATATTCTTTCAAGTTAGTTTAGTGTTCTTGTGGAGATTATGGGTACCCCATACCCACACGGCGTGGTTATTCGACTGATATAGGGGATAACTTATATCTATGAAATATGTAACGGATCATGACTTGGGTATTACGTTTCCTTGTATATTATGGAACGGCCTAAAGTCCTGGTTTGATAATATTGTAAAGTAGATTTAGGAAACCGATACCGTATTGGTTAAGGTTTGTATCTTGTAATCCTGCCCCCCATCTTATATAAGGTGGGCAGGAGGCCCTCTAGGGGGCATGAAACACAACCTGATCGTCAGATCAATACACATCCGGCGGATTCAAATCCCCAAATAGGAGTAGGGTATTACCTCTCATCGAGAGGGCCTGAACGTGTCTAAATCCTTTGTCTCCGCATCCATCCACTTTTAGGCCTCGTGCTCATCCGTTGTAGGACGTCTACGACTTCACCGACCAGCTTGCCTCCGTCGCCGCCGACTGGTGTCTCCGCCTACATGGCTGGCCTATTATGCCGCCGTTGTAGGACGTCTACGACTTTACCGACCGGCTTGCCTTCGTCGCCGCCGACTGGTGTCTCCGCTTCCACGGCTGGCCTATTATGCCGCCGTTGTTGGGCGTATACGACTTCACCGCCGGCCTGCCTTCGTCGCCACCGACTGGTGTTCTCGCCTATACGGTTAGTTGGTTACACCGCCGTTGATGGGCATCTACTTTTTCACCACCGGCTTGCCTCCGTCGCCGCCGACTGATGTTCTCGCCTATATGGTTGGTTAGTCACACTACCGTTGATGGGCACCTTCGCTTTCACTGTCGGCTTGCCTCTGCCGCCGCTGACTGGTGTTTTCACCTATACGGTTGGCGGACTCCGCCGCCGTTGATGGGCCTCATCATCTACACCACCGGCTTGGTTCCACTGGCGCCGACTGGTGTTTTCGTCGCCATTGATGGACGACTTTGTTCCCACATTGGTCACCTCTGCCATCATCAAGGGGAATATTACAAAGCTAAGTCATCATTAATTTTCTTCTTTATATGATATTTTCCTTCTCCTCTAACTCACTACATCAATTGGCTCGCCATTGACTAGTGAGTCGGGGGCTATAGATGTTATGTCATATTTTTTCAACATTTTTCATAATACCTATCTTGATTGCTTGCGAAATAATCTGAGTACAAAAGTGTCTATCGAGTTATGGAGTTCTATCTTCCTATGCTTTCCGTTTGGTTTGTCGATGGATAGTTGCCTTTGGGCCGATTCCTAGCAACCGGGGGCTCGTTGGATGGACCGACTAACGCAAGGTGCTAAGTATTATTCGGAATAAATCAAAAGCACAGAGATAAGATAAATTTATTTTCTGCTCTTAACAATTGCAAAAGTACCCGAGTAGTAAACTCCGATTCGTGAAACTTTGTTCCATTAATGACGAACTCATGTCACTCATATGCATGTCTGGGAAGTGCCTAGGCCGACTCCCAGTGCTTGGGGGCTATGACTAGTCGGGCATAGTGTTTAAACGTAAGGATTCATCTGCTTGGGGAAATCAAAATTGACAAGAGGAGAAATACATATTTATAAACATTTTAAAATACTTGAATTTTCATCGAGAATTATATTTACACCATATACTACTCATCCTATATACTTGTTCTGTAGGATCCAGATCCAGATATGCATGAAAGGGATTCACGGCTTTAAGCTTATCTCCTACGCTTCAGGAATGGATCAGTCAGAACATCACCATTGGCTTGCTGTCGTCGCCGCCAACTGGTGTCTTCGCTTATATGGTTGGGTGGTCACACCGCCGTTTGTTGGGCGTCTACATCTTCACCGACCGGCTTCCCTTCGTCACCGACTGGTGTCTCCGACTGCATAGCTGGCCTATCATGCCGCCGTTGTTGGGCGTCTACGTCTTCACCGACGGCTCGCCTTCGCCGCTGCCGACTGGTGTCTCCGCCTGCACGGCTGGTTTATTATGCCGCCGTTCTAGGACGTCTACATCTTCTCCGACCGGCCACCTCGTATGATGCCAACTAGTGTTATCGTCTTCACGGCTTGCCACGTTGCGGCCAGCGCTAATAGGCGTCATCATCTTCAACGCAAGCTGTCTACATCTGTTGCCGACTGGTTTCTTCACTTCCATAGCTGCATGATTCTGCCAGTGTTGATTGGCCTTATCGTCTTCACCACCGGTCGTCTTGTCTACTGCTGTCTAGTGCCCTCGCCTCTACAGCTGGTTTATACCGCTACCACTACTGATGGACGTCATCGTATTCATTGCTGGCCGCCTTGTCTGACGTCGATTGGCTTGTTCATCTCCACGGCTGCGCGTCTTCGTCATCATTGACTGGCGTCATCGTCATCGCCGGTTTGCCTTCGCCGCCACCGACTAGTGTTTTTATCTTCACAACTATGCGTCTTCGCTACCGGTTTGCTTCTGTTGCCGCCGACTCGTGTTCACTTCATCACGGCTATGCAACTTTGTCGCCATGGTGGAGCGACTTCATCTTTATTATCTTCAGCACCGGCAAACTCTATTGCCTCTACTTCGCAAGTTTTGCTATTTCACCAGCCACGACGTCTACAAGAGTTTTGACATCTCGGCATGCGTCACCAAATATGATGTCGTGTTATTTTACTACAACAAGTGGTGTTCCAATCTTCAATATTTCTACTCGGACATCTTCAACATGCATCTTCACTCAAGTGATGGCTATTCGACGACAGGAAGCTACAGTTCTCGACTCTATGTTCAGTTGCTTTCCAACTAACCAAAGAGTTGGGGGGCTACACAAATACAAGTCTCAAAATTCTACAAGTTTTATGTCAAGATGAAGCAATCAATCAATCAACGAGTCAATTCTGGGAGTTATTATTTTCGTCTTCGCTTCATAGCCGACATTTTACTTCAGCGATTCCAATTATTTCACTGGCAATTTTGGCTTCTCCACACCGCCACAATCTACTCCAAAATTTTCAAGTATCAAGTTTGAGATTTTATCTACATGTTCGGGAGTTTGGAGTTATCAACCAATCAGCTTAGTTTCGACGAGTTGGACAACAGCATCTACTTTCCTACAAGTGGAACATCTGCAACAGTTATAACACCAAGTTCTACTGACATTTTTATAAATGAAGGGGCGTTGCATTAGTCTTCGTTATACACACGCTTGCATCAAGGAAACTACTTAAGCTTCGATATCTTCTCAACAGTTTGATGGATTATTGTCGCTGACATCATCACCAACACCTCTACTTCATCGGCCCTGACGTTTCCGCTATTGATAATGGGTGACTACGTCTTCGCCTCCGGTTGCTTCCGTCATCGCCGACTTGTTATTTCGCCTTAATGGTTGATCTACTATGCAAACGCTGATGAGCATCTTCGTCATTAATATCGGCTGCTGCATCGCTACTGACTAGATCACCAACATCGTCATTTTCATCAACATCCTGTCAAGCCTCTTCAACATAGACTACTCTATTGCTATTGATAGGCAATTTCGTCATCATAGTCGATCATCTCTATTGATGCTAATCGTCGTTACCGTTAGTTGCGTTTGCCATCGCCGACTATTTTCTTCATCTTCATGATTGGTGGATTTCGCCATTACCATTGATGAGCGTCTACGTCTTCATCACCGGCTTGCCTCCGCCACCGCCCATGATGTCTTCGCTTTCACGGCTGGCTTATTATGCCTTTACTGATGGGCGTTTTTGTCTTCTTCACCGGGTGCCTTGTTTGTTATCGATTGATTATTTCGCTGCCGTGGCTGCACAATTCTATCGCCGACTGAGTGTCTTCGTCTTCACTATTGGCTGACCTGTCTGCTACCGATTGGTTTCTTCGCCTCCATGTCTATGCGACTTCATCACCTTCGATGGGTGTCATTGTTTTTACCACCACCAACATTTTCGTCACATCTGACGGGCGATATCATCCCCATGTTCGTCATCTTGCCTTCATGTCGACTGCATCAGCTATTGCTAATGAATAATTTTGACTATGACAGAAGGACAAGCTATATATGCTCAGGGGCTTATCAACTCAAACACAAGGATCATACCTTCAAGGTGAATTTTGTTCTAGATATAGGCAACATGCACTCGTAGTCCTGATTCTATGCTCGAAGACTGGGCCAATCATTATTCCCCGTAAGGGCTATCAACCAAATACTTACGCCAGTCGGGATTCAATTTTTATATCTATTTTGGAGTATCCCATAAGGGATAATCACTCAGATCAGAAGCTATTCATATGAGCTACACTTGGTCTATATCACCCGGAAGATTTATTACTCGGGAGCATGTTACATGCGTCATCCTTTAAAGGGTGTCGAAGGCATATTTTTTGGCCTGGGCCTAATATGTCTGCAGCCCTATTTTCAGGTGTGGCATGTCACGTTCTTTTAGGGACTTAGGCACTTTTTGCTTAGGCCAAAGTGCACGTGATCAAGTGCTCGATACCTTACGCAGTTACTCAACTTTTTAGGAGTTGGTACAATGCATCTTAAAAGGTGTCAAACAGTAAAGCTTTATATAGCTGCCCCGCTGACTTTTTTATATAAGTCAAGGTGCTGTTTGGGTTTTTAAGCAATTGAATGGATACAATATCGTTGCTTTTTGCCACGTAAGTGTGCATTTTTATTGACCAATATTATGGCTTAGGCTGATTATATATTGTGGTCATTTTCCAGGCGGTTGGTAAATCCTTTATGAGTTTATTTGCTCGGATGTTACATCACATATGCCATATATTTCCAGGTGTGGTGAAACCATGTGTCTTTTAGGGACTTAAGCACATCTGTTAAAGCAGTGTGCGCATGGTGTGTGTCCAATATTTTCGAAATTTCTTTATTCACAACATACAAGCTTTTTTATAGCTGTTTTGCTATGTGAATTTTCAATGATGTAGTCAGCTTTATGTTGCACGCATCATATTCTACAAAGCAGTCGGTATATCACTTGGATCATGTTATTCGGGGATTCATACCGCATATGCTATTAATATTAAGTCACTTGGTTGATTATAATTATTAAAATCCACTCAGTTGGTTAGATTATTTATTCCTTGACTATATGCTTAGTTTGTTTAGCTAACCACATAGTCGGGGGCTATACCTATTAGGTGCATCTAGTCGATGCACATAACTTTATTTTTCAGCCCTCCACAGTCTTCAGATTTGGTAAAAGTACTCGGGAGACCATGACGAAGATGATTGAAGCACTTGGCTTTGGAGTAATCTAGTCCGAGAGAAGATTATCTTTTCGACTGTGAAGGTCTCAGGGGCTACTGTGGAGATTATGGGTACCCCATACCCACACGGCATGGTTATCCGACTGATATAGGGGATAACTTATATCTATGAAATATGTAACGGATCATGACTTGGGTATTACGTTTCCTTGTATATTATGGAACGGTCTAAAGTCTTGGTTTGATAATATTATAAAGTAGATTTAGGAAACCGATACCGTATTGGTTAAGGTTTGTATCTTGTAATCCTGCCCCCCATCTTATATAAGGTGGGCAGGAGGCCCTCTAGGGTGCATGAGACACAACCTGATCGTCAGATCAATACACACCTGGCGGATTCAAATCCCCAAACAGGAGTAGGGTATTACCTCTCATCGAGAGGGTCTGAACCTGTCTAAATCTTTTGTCTCCGCCATCCACTTTTAGGTCTCGTGCGCTACCCCTTTTATTATTGCCGAATTCATGTTTCGACAGTTCTTAAGCTAGTGGAATAGGAATAGAGTAGAAATCGGAGTCCGGAAGCCTTCGGAAGAGTTCAGGTATGGCTCTAGTAGCTCTTTTCTTCTCTTTTGTAAGCTTTGTACTTTATTTAGAATACTCTTGTTTATACATTTATGGTATTGAAATACTTTCCAAGTATATAAATGCCAACTTTACATTATGTTCGTGTTATACTGATTATACTGCTAGCTTATTTGGGAGATGCTTTGGTGCGGGTATAATGTTTGCATATGCAACTACTCTATGTCATGACAATGATATTAGAGTAGTATCTGGTAGTTTAGGCGTAGTGTCTAGATTACGGGATATCATTATTTGGGGTTATATGCTGCGGATGAGAGGTGGGCCGCTGATGGTGACAGCTTAGTACGGGTATTCCTCCGCACGTGTATATAGTCCTAAGTTACTTTCCTGGGGAGGGTACTCCTCCGTATTTAGCCCCGGTTGTTTGGTCATGACGGGCTGTCGTAAGGAACTCGGTAGTCAGGGGTGGCTTCTCGAAGTACCAGGAGGGCATCGGATAGAGGGTATTAGCTAGTATATCAGATAACTAGAATGTATGTATACTTTGTATACTAGAAGTATAGAAATATATTCTCTTTCTCTTTTCTTTCCACTTAGCTTAGATATTTTAGTATGAGAATAGTAGCTTCCTGCTTGTGTGTCACTCTACCCTTGAATTATCTTAACCCCTGCTTGGATTATGATTATTACGAGTAACATATAAATTATTAGTCAAGTTCTCTCTACCATGATCTTCCCATGGGATTAAATAAATACGATACCCTTGGAATACTCTCGGGTGAAATGCTACAATGGTATATCTGTGCGCTTGCGGATGAACTCTGTAACCATAATATACCAGGAGTATTTCTGCGCCATTGCTGGGAATTATATTTCTAGTAATGTCGTTAAGAAATACCAACAATGGCTCCATGAAGAAGGGCTTCGAGGGCCTCATGCAGGAGGAATCCTCCTTCGATTAAGAACTACCCTTCTATGGGGATTTTGTTAGTGACAACTAGGATTGGCAAGGGGAGGGTCAGGGTCAGGTTGGGCCAGAAAGCTCTCGCCCCCGCTCCCCAACTTCTCTCCCCGTCCCGGGCCCGCAGAGATGGTCAGGTGAAAAACATCACCCGTCCCCACCCACGCAGGGGACCCGGCGGGTGGGCGGGCCCCCTGTACCACCTGGCTAGGCCTCTAGGGTGACGACTGACGAGCGAGGACATCGCCACCATCGCCGCCGGTGCGCCGCGCCTTGCCACCGATGACGGTGCACCCTCCCTGGCCGCCACAGCCACGAATGCACCATCGCCGCCGCGGATGCGCCACTGAGTGGCCACGCCACCGCCCGCGTGTGGTCGCCGCTATCTGTGCGTGGCTATCGTCATAGCTTGCGTGTGGCTGCCAGTGGAGTGATGGCTGGGTGGGGTGGGAAGGGAAATGAGGATAGGGGTAGGGAAGAATAGATGATGAATTAGGGTTAGTCTAGATAACCTTTTTGGGCTCGTAATATGATTGTATTAATAGTCTAATATACATCCTCCGAGGATCCGCAGGTGGCTGTCCTCACCCGCCCCCGCCCCCACTCATGACTAGGGCTCTGGCCCCGATTCCCCGTGGGTAGAAATCAGCCCCCACCCCTGCCCCCGTAGGGGTGGGTCCCCGGCCCCACGGGGGAAATTGGCACCCCTAGTGACAACGCTGAGGACCCTGACTGCTCGTCCTCATTGTGCAACTACTTCATCTCATAGTGCTCCCTTTTATGTTTTGCGTTGGAACTTCTCTTTTTTTTGGGAAAGGGAAATGTGCGGGAGTTCGTGATGTAGGACCTGTGAGTTCCATTTTTTTTTGGGAAAGGGAAATGTGCAGGAGTTCGTGATCTAGGACCTGTGAGTTCTTGTTGGATCGAAACATGGACTCTTGTGTGCAATGTAGCTAGCTTATTGTTGTTTATGTAGGGCCTCATATGTGATGAAGTTCTTGATTTGTTTTTCCATGAAATGTAATGGATGTTCTTGATTTTGTTGTTTTCTTCCATGGCTTCTTGATCTATGTCTTGGATGTGGATCTCCAGGGATGTTGGGCTTGAAACACTGGCTCCCTTTTTTTTTTCTCGTTGTAGGCCACATAGGTGCTAATTTTAAAACCGGCAAACAAAAACATGGCTCATTAGTGTTGCTTGTATGATGCCGGTTGCAGAAACAGGCACCTATATATACTTGCAGACTAGCATCTATCTATGTATTTGTAGTAGTGAAATGAGCTGGGAGTATTACACTATCAATCTAAAATAGGATGTGTCTTGTGGGGTTTTCTACTGTCCATGTTGGAGTTCAGGGGATTTGGCCTGAATTGGAGACGATGAATCTCGGCAGTTATCCTTACTGAAGAAACAAGCATTTTAATAAATGGGGCGCTCTTTGACCCAATTAAGCCAGCAAGGGGACTGAGGCAGGGTGATCCTTTATCGCCTTTGCTCTTCGTGTTAGTAATGGATGCCCTGCAAGCCATGGTGAATCGAGCGAAGCAGGTAGGGTTGTCACCACTGAACGCAAGAAGGCAATTGCCCCCCATCTCGGTGTACGCTGATGATGCGGTCCTGTTCTTCAGGCCAACGGCCGGCGAAGCCAGCACGATTTAAGGACTGCTGACGCTGTTTGGTGAGGCAACGGGCCTCAAAACGAATTTCTGCAAGAGCGCGATCACACCGATACCGTGCAGCGATCAGCAACGGGCGATGGTTGAGTCTATCCTTTCTTGTCGACTAGGCCTAGGCCTCCCGCTAGAAACAAGGAAACCAACAAAAGCTGAAGTATAGCCGATCCTTGACAAATTAGCAAAGAAAGTTGCTGGCTGCAACCAAAGATGTTATCCGTCGACGGTAGACTTTGTTTGATCAAATCAGTGCTCATGGCCCTACCACTACATGTCGGTCCTGCAATTGCCGAGATGGGCAATCAAAGACATAGAGCAAAAATGCCGTGGATATCTATGGAAGGGGCAGGAAGAGGTGAGTGGCGGACATTGTCTGGTCTCATGGCGGAAGGTGTGCTCTCCAGTGGAGAAAGGCGGTCTCGGTGTGAAGGACCTGAATTTCTTTGGTCAGGCCCTAAGGTTGAAGTGGCATGCTAAATGACTGGAACAGAAGGATAGGCCCTGGACGATGGCGACTTTCAGGCCTGGGAATGATGTGGAGATCATCTTTCGCTCGGTGGCAGAGTACTTCATCGGTAATGGTGAGAACACTGACTCCTGGACAGCAAACTGGACCGGGAAGGGATGCTTTGCTTGGCGGTGGCCGATCCTGCACTCTTATGCAGGGCACACTAGGCTTTCGGTCGCTAAAGCCCTATGCAACAATCGATGGGTCTGCGGGTTACAAGGGGCGTTCTCCAATGAGGATGGGCGAGTTTTTCCAACTATGGGACGAAATTCATGATGTGCTGCTGCTCCCCTCGGCGGATGAGATCAGGTGGAAACTGACGAATGACGGGCAGTTCTCGGTGGCGTTGGCCTACGACATGTTCTTCATGGCAACAGAGAATTGTCCCTACAGCGAGCTGCTATGGCGCTCCAGGGGCCCCTCGCGCGTCCGCTTCTTCACGTGGATCACGCTAAAGAATCAGTGCCTCACTGCTGACAACCTTGCCAAGCGGAACTGGCCACATGACGATCTTTGCCCGCTCTATCAGCGACAAGACGAGGACTGCCATCACCTGTTCGTTGGCTGCGATTACATGGTGGCGGTGTGGAGAATTATCAGGAGATGGTGCAGTGCTAGCTTCGCAATCCCGGCAGATGAGGAGAACACCCTGTCTGGCTGGTGGCTGGCAACAAGACGTCGTTTTCGGACGAGCTACAGGACGGATTTTGACAGTGCATTCATGCTAATTTGTTGGTTGATTTGGAAGGAGCTTAACGCAAGAGTTTTTCAACACGTGTCCAAGTCACCGGAACAACTTGCGGAGGATATAAAACAGGAAATTGCTATTTGGAGGGTGGCTGGGATTTTCTTCCAATTTCATGAGTAATCGCCATGTCTGTCTGCGGGGTTTTGCCCTGCCTTCCTTTTTCGTTCTTGGCTGGCCGGGGATCTTCCTGGCCGCCAAGACATTGTAATGTCGTTGTAACATTTTACTGTATTTTTCTTCTCAAATTTTAATGAAATTGGTCCGACCCGGCAAAAAATAGGATGGTTTCACTCACACAAATACTGATATGGTTGTCCAACCAGAACTTTTGGATGAGTCCAGCTTGTCACTCTCCCCTCCCCTCCCCTCCCTCTTCATCCTTCTTCCTCTGTGAGCTTCAGTGTTTTCTGTCCTTTCCAGGCTTCTTCGTCGTCCCTGATATCCATCTCCATTGCACATATTCTCATGAGCTAGGGCAATATGCCACTTTGTAAAAAAAAAAAAAAACTAACTTAACTCACGGTCAATATATGATTAGCTAGGAACACATAAATACCGTAGGATTTTGCAGGTGAATTAAAAAAAATACATATCCTAGGTTTCTTTCTTTTTTTTTTTCAGAATGAAGAAGATAACTAGTTTGAAGATCATAATGTTCCAAATTTTTTAGAATTCCATTTGAAACAGTTCAAATATGAAATAAACGAAAAAAATAAATGCCTGAGAAAAGACATATTTTCTTTAAATTCATGGCTCATGTACAACACACGCACACACCGTGCACTACTAGAGGATTGATTTTTCTGGACGCTGTCCTCTTTTGTTTCCATGCGGTTCGTAAGTGGAACCGTACGGAAAAATAGGGGACCGGGCGTCGGGCTATCGCCCACCGTGCGGTCCTCCTAAATGAACCGCACAGAAAAATTAACCGGATTTTTCTGTGCGGGCCTATCAAGAGAGCCGCACACAGAAATAATCATCCCTCCTTTCCCTCCTACCCACTTCAAAATTTTTCTTTTTCCACGCCTCGGTCCCATCGCTCTCCTTTATTCGCTCAGTGCTCTCTCTCCTATTCTCTCCTCACGCGCGCCCCTCCTATACTCTCCTCACTCCTCTCTCCTCTCCTCCCGCGGCGACAGAGACAACGGCGCGCGGCGAATGTAGGCGAGGGTGGTGGCCCGCGGCGACGGCGACGACAGCTGCCCACGGTGAAGGCGACGACGACGGCGACGGCGGCGGGAGTAGGCAATAGCGGCGACCCGCAGCGACGGCGACAGTGGCTGCCCGCGGTGAAGGCGGCAACGGCGCGTGGCGGGCGTAGGCGATGGCAGCGGCCCCCCGCGTGGATCTGGCGGGGGCGGCCACCCCCCGCGCGGATCCAGCGGCGCGACGGCGGCGGCCGCCGCCCCCTGCGTGGATCCGGCGGCGACGGTGACGACGACGGGAAGGCGGTGACGACGAGGGGAAGGCGACGGCGACTATGGGAAGACGACGGCGACGATGACGGGAAGGCAGCAGATCTGGCCACCGCGACTGCGACGACGACCGGAAGGCGGCGGATCTGGCCATGGCGACGGCGGCGATGACGGGAAGGCGGCGACGGCTAGGGTTATGGTTTTGTTTTTTCAATTTTGTTTTTTTCAATTTTTTATTTTTGCGTGCGGGTGACATAAGCACCCGCACGCGAAAATCCGATTTTCGCGTGCGGTTGCGCCGCCCGCACGCACAAATAGCGATTTTCGCAGACGAACTGCTCCAGACGGGCCGAAGCTCCGCATGCGAAAATCCGTTCGACCGCACGGGAAAATCTTCTGTGTATGAGTGGTGGCACACGCTCAAAATATTTGTCAGGGATAAATATACTCCCTCCGTTTCTAAATATTTAACACCGTTAACTTTTTAGCACATGTTTGACCGTTCGTTTTATTCAAAAACTTTTGTGAAATATGTAAAACTATACATATACATATAAGCATATTTAGCAATGAATTCGAACAGTCAAACATATTTTAAAAAAGTTAACAGCGTCAAATATTTAGAAACGGAGGGAGTATGAACCTCATAAAAATTTCTATGGAAGCACAGCTACATTTGTATAAACATGATCACCGACATCTATTATATAATTAAAGGAATAGAAAAAGGAGCCTCCACGTTCACTCTCATGGCCTAGAAATTCTCACATTAATCGGAGAAAAAGAAAAGGCAGAGTCCATATAGAAATAAAATTTAGAAATAGCTGAAATTTGGAATTAAAAAATAACATATAGAAATACAATTTAGAAATAATTGAAATTCGGAATTAAAAAATAAAAAATATTAGAAGAGGAGAATAGAGTCCATATAGAAATACAATTAGGAAATAACTGAAATTTGGAATTAAAAATAAGGAATATTAGAAGTAGAGTATAGAGTCCATATAGAAATACAATTAAAAAAAATAGAAATTTGGAATTAAAAAATAAGGAGTATTAGAAGTAAAGTATAGAGTCCATATAGGAATTTAAAACTAACTAAAATTCGGAATAAACATAATAAAATTAAAAGTAGAGTTTTGAGTCCGTATAAAAATATAATTTACAAATAACTAAAATTCGAAATTAAGAAAAACATGGGAAGAAGAGTTTAAAGTCAATATAGGATACAATTTAGAAGTAACTGAAATTCGAAATTAAAAATTAAAGAATATTGAAAGATGAGTTTAGAGTCCACATAGAAATACAATTAGAAATAATAAAAATTCAAAAATAAAAATAAATAATATTGGAAGAAGAGCCTAGAGTCTATATAGAAATACAATTTACAGAAAATTCGGAATTAAAAAAATATTAAAAGACGAGTGTAGGAATATATATAATTTACAAATAACTAAAATTTGATATTAAAAATAATTACTAACTAACACGTATATAAAATACAATATGAATATTACACATTTGTAGTTTCGTAAAGTTATTGCAAAATTTAAAATTATGATGTTATTTTAATATATTTGAATAATATAATGAGAAAACATATATGCTATTATATGAGAGAAAATATAATGTTACTACTTATTACAATAGCTTTGTGCTGTTGCTGTCTAAAGCAGACCAATTAATTTTGGAGCACACATAAATCTTGTAATTAAAGAATTTTGAGGTGTTTCAGTGAACAAGTGATCAAAAATATTTCCTCAATAGTTTTCCGAACTAATATTGTACGGACACCATAAATATGGACTTCATTACCATATCCACACGTAATCGAAACCGTCCGCATCTGACAGTGAAGGAAAGAGAACAGAGGCCATGGCGTCTCTCCCGGTGCCAAGCGTGCAGGCCATGGTGGCGGCCACCGGCATCGACCATGTTCCACCCAGATACCTCCGCCCCACGGACGCCGACGAGCCGGTCGCTTCTGACGGCGGCGAGGCGGAGATCCCCGTCGTCGACTTCTGGAGGCTGCAGCTCGGCGACGGCGACGAGCTGGCTCGCCTCCACATTGCCTGCCAGTACTGGGGCTTCTTCCAGGTTAATTTGATACTACTACCATTAGCATGCAGCTTCATTCTACCATAAACGTCTCGTCTCATGCTCTGATCGATTTTGCCATTTCTTGTTTTTGTTTACCTGCAAAACTGAACTGTATGCATACCGTGTGCCGTTGATCCTTCAGAATGGCACTGGACAGATACTGCGCGGCTGTGAAGATCACAGCGGATGGCCTTCTGGCTGCCATGGCGACCAACCTGGGAGTGGAGCCGGAGGTGATCGCAGAGAGATGCGTGGGTGGAGTCCAGTCGGTGAGGGTGCAGTACTACCCTCCGTGCGGTCAGGCGGACAAAGTAGCCGGCATCTCTCCTCACTCTGACGCTGATCTGGTGACCATTCTCCTCCAAGCGAACGAGGTGGATGGCCTGCAGATCAGGAGAGGCGGGGCTTGGCTTCCCGTCAGGCCTCTGGAGGGCGCTCTCATCGTCAACGTGGGAGACATTCTTCAGGTATGACTTTCTTTGGTCAGGCAGGCCCTAACATTACGGACTTTTGGAGACGCATGATGAGATTGAAGTAGATGCCTTTCGCAGATAAAAAAAGGCATGTTCCCTTTACTCTCAACTAGCCCACACAATTACGCGGCTAGCATCCACACAAATTATATATTTTTTTAATATATGATTTTACTTAAAATTTATTACATATCTATCTTGTTGTATTAAGACTTCGAAAGACCAAATCATATCATCCATATGTTTCTAATTTTATAGTTTTAAAAGTTACACCAATTACTACCTCTTACTTTTATCATCTCTTTCTTTATTTGCTTGTTCGATCAACCACTGTTTCTATTCATTCTCTTTGAAACCTTTAGAAATTGGATCTTATAGTTTTTAGAGTTTATTATCTCGTTGGATTTTATTTTTATAATTTATAGAAGTCCTGTCAAAGTATACCATTATACTCCATTACGACTCGTCCACTGTCTCTTCTCTTTATTATTGACGAGATTTTAAAAATCAAACATAATTATCGTTTGGGTTCATACTTTCCTTTCTAGAAGTACGCCAAAACGTTAGCGGCTCTGCTACTGTACTCATCTATGGCTGGTCTGCTACCTCTTTTTTTTTATCATTGAGATTTTAAAATCGAATATGATTATCATTTTTTTTACTTTATGAAAGTCTCGAACCTTTAAAAATTGGAACGTGTAGTTTTTAGAGTTTATTGTCTCGTTGGATTGCATTTTTTATAATTTTTAGAAGTCCCGTCAAACGCTTCATATACTCCTCTACGACCCATCCACCGCGTACTCTTTATTGTTATTTGGATTCTAAAAATTGAACATAACTATCGTTGGAATTCTTTTTTTACATGTCACACCATCCATCAGCGGCTTTGCAACTATACTCATGTATGACCCGCGCCGGCTGTCTCTCCTTTTTATTGTCATTGAGATTTTAAAAATCGAATAAGATTATCAATGGGGTTTATTTTTTACTTTCTAGAAGTCTTGCCAACCACCTTGACCGGTTCCTTCGTGGCATGTCCGTCGTCCCTCATTTTAATAGTTATTAGAATTCTATTCGATGTTTTATTAATAGTTTTTAGATGTCCCATCAAACACCACCATTCTACTCTTTTATATGCATATTACTTAACTAATATTATCATGTGTTTTAGATGGTCTTTTCTTTCACTAGTCTTTATTTTTTTATTACCTATTTTAGTTATTTGTAAATTATATTCCTAGTTGAAATCTTAATTTTATTTTTCTAATTTTAGAATTTATTTTATTTTTTATTTCGAATTTTAATTAATATCATATTGTGTTCTTTTATTTTTTTATTTTTTATTTTGAATTTCAGTTGTTTCAAAATTGTATTCCTATTTGAACTCTCCTTTTATTTTGTCTAATTTCGTATTTTATTTTATTTTTACTCCTAGTTTTAATTTATTTCGTATTGGGTTCTTATATAGACTTTTCTTTCAATATTGCTTATTTTTAATTTCGAATTCCAGTTAATTTTAAATTGTATTCCCACGTGAATTCTTCTTTTATTTTTATTTTTCCTAATTTCTAATTTTATTTTATTTTTTATTCTGAATTTTAGTTAAACTCATATTGGGTTTTTATATCGACTCTTCTTTCCATATTGCTTAATTTTAATCTAGAATTTTAGTTATTTTTAAATTATATTTCTACTTGAACTCTTATTTTATTTTGTTTTTGTTAATTTTGGATTTTATTTTATTTTTTCTTCCGAATATTAATTAATCTCGTACTGAGTTCTTACATGTACTCTTCTTTCAATAATGCTTATTTTTAAATCCGAGTTTTAGTAATTTTTAAATTGTATTTCTACTTGGAATCTCCTTTTATTTTTTTCTGATTAACGTGGTAATTTCTAGCCCCCACAACGAACATGGTGCCTCCTTTTAAAGCTGTCTTAATAATATAATAGATAGATAGATTTCAACCATTACTGCAAAATAGGTTTGTGCAAACGCTCAAAATGCATTTTCACAAGCAGTTGGGCGGGCCGCATGGAAGAAAAGGTCTACAAAAATCATGATTTCCGCTTGCGGCTTAAGCCGACCGCATGTGAAAAAGAATAATCACAAAAACAAATAAAATTTCTAAAAATTGAAAAAATACACTGCTGCCGCCGCCGTCCTCATCCTCCAGTAGCCACCGCCGTCATCGGCGTCGTCCTCCACCCGTTGCTGCCGCCCTCGTCGTCATCCTCCTCCCTTCATTGGCGGTGGATCGCAGCGGGGAGGGAAGCGGCCACTGAATAGGGGCAGGGGAGGGAAGCGGCCGGCTACTCGGGACGGGGGAGGGAGGTGGCTAGCAGATCTGGGCGGGGGAGGGTGAAGGCCGCCAGATTGGGGTAGGGGAGGGTCGCCGCGTCGCCCACACCCGCCCACGCCGTAGCCCTCGCCAGCTGTCGCCGCTGGAGTCCGCGCCCACCGAGCCACGCAAGGCAGTGACGGCAGCGCCCGTTCCCAGCACCTCCTCATTGGCCATGCCACCCGCCGCCCAGCGTGCCCACTCCTGCCCAGTGTGATAAAGAGAGAGAGGAGAGGAGAGGAGAGGAAAGAGAGGGTGAGAGGAGAGAAAGAGACAGAGGGTGAGGTGAAGTGGAAAAAAATGAAGTGTTGAGAGGGAAAAGAGAGAGCAGGGGAGAAAATATCTATGGAGAAGAGGATGGTATTTTCATATGCGGACCACTTAAGTGGTCCGTTTGTAAAAATAGTTTTTTGCATGCGCCCCCCTTAAGAGGACGGTATTAGAAAATAGACTAATTTTTCAGCGGTGCCGGGGGAGGGAGCAGGCGGAGGAGGGACGGGCGGCCGTGGCCGCGCCGTGGCGGAGCTGAGCGGGAGACTGCGGGAGCGGACGCCGTTCTCTCCGTCGAAGTGGGTGGATTGGTCCAGCCAATTTTGGCGGACCGTTTCATCGCGGATCAAAGAGGAATATTCCTCTCCAGGGATCATCCCATCCCACTCACCTTCCAACCAAACACTCCTAAAATGGGTTCATCCCATCCTATCCCATCTCATCCTTGTAACCAAACACTACCTAAGTGGTCTGTCCATGAAAATAGCTTTTTGCATGCGGACCTTTTAATAAGCCCTATGCGTAAATAGAGCTTGATTTTTACAGACTAGACTAGTTACAGCCCACTTGCAATCTATAGGGGTCATTGTATAGAAAAATCGTTTTTTATAGTGAACCCTACTAAATTTTTGTAAGGTAAACTAAATATTGGTAATTCTGAAAGTTTCCACTTAAAAATCCCCATCAAAAGTTGGTCGAAACATAACCAAAGCTATCAAAATTTGATAACGCCAAAATATGCCATAATTTGGCATTACTAAATTTGCTAAGGTTGATTTTGGTAACAATGTGAACAAGGCTATTTTTTTTCTTTTGGTTGCAAATATGAATCTAATATTTATTGCGTTGTAGAATAAAAGTATTGCAATTCAGAATCCATCCTACGAGTATCTTTACGGTGCTCTCTAGTGATAGTATTCTGCTACTAGCATTATGACCAGTAGAAATATTAACAAACTGGTGATTTATGAATTCTACTACCAATAATTGAGTTGGTTGTATAAATAAATATTATTATTAGAATAGAACATATAAATAATCTAGATTGATGGAACTAATACCAGTAGAGCACATTATATACTAATTTTTGTCATAAGTTTGGTAACAGAATAACAATATTTTCTAGACTACATATTGCAGTTGCACTACCAATACTATTAGGATTTAAATAATGAACAAAATCATCCTAATTAACTGTCTGATTTGATCCAACGTGAAACTGAAACTGACGTCCTTTCTATGTCGTCCATGGGGTCTGTCCATGTTTGCATGCACAGGTCTTCACTAATGGGAGGTACAAGAGCGTCGAGCACCGGGTTGTTGTGGATGGGAAGAAAGAGCGGCTGTCGATGGCGACCTTCCATTCTCCAAGCAAAAACGCCATTGTAGGTCCTCTGAGCGAGATGGTGGAGCATGAAGACGATGCTGCTTATACAAGCATGGACCATGACGAACTTCTGAAGCTCTTCTTCGCCAAGAAGCTGGAGGGGAAGAACTTCTTGAACCCGATAAAGAAGCTGAAGAACAGCGGCTGACCAAAGGAGTGGAAAGGAGACTTGCTCTGCTTGCAACATGTGTCTGTCCAAAACAGGACATGTCCTTCACTTTTTTAAACACGTAGTTATCAAATTGTTTGAAAAATTAAATAAGATTTGTACAGTATATATCTATTGTCCGAGTTGTTTTAGTAGACAGTCAAATGATTCTTTAAATACTCAATGTAATATTTGTGGTAGAGGTTGAGACTTTACTAAAATCAGTAGGATGTTGATGTGTAACATGTGTTTCACTTATTGTTCGATGCAACATCTTCAAATAAGGAGTAAAATATAATTGTCTAAACAATTAGTTCCACATCCATGTAAAGACAGTGAAATATTAAAATACATGTAACATTTAAAAACAAAGCTCGTGCAACATCCAAAACAAATTGTTCAACATTCCTAGTAAAGAGAGTAGCACAAGTGGGCGAGTTGTATATTTGTTTGAGCCTGCGACTGCGAAGGTGGTAAAAGGTCTATAGATACTGGTTTTAGCATTTCCGGTATATATAATGCCGTCCCTTTTGTGTATTTTATGAAGCAGTGTGACTTAATTGTAGGGAAATTTTGATTATTTAATTTGACATACCTTCAAAATTTTATTTCTACTTTTTCATTTTTTTATGCCACTAATACCATGTCGGCAATTTAGTAAGATCCCATTAAACCCCATAATTTACTCTTACTTTTTAGGTACAGTTTTAGTTCCTTCTTAAGTACACAGCATGTGCATTTTATGAAACCAATGAGACTAAATAATTAGTGCAGAAAATTTTGACATAAATTTTGAAAATAAAAAAAATACAATACATTAAAACTTTTATTTGAAATTTTAATAGACAATGGATTTTTTTAACGAGAGCATTTATAAAAAAAATATCGTGAGCATTGCTAGTACTATGTTTGTATAAATGCTCCTTATTTTTTATGACTTTTTAAAAATAATAAAATAAATTCATTTTTTTTATTTCATTATCTAAAAATAAATTATATCATAAATAATATATAGCACAACAAACCCATAACTATAATATTCTCACGCGACAAACTTTTACATTTTCAATAATGTAATTCATAAATTAAATTTATGTTCATCCAAAGAAGGGTAAAATGGTTATTTTTGTAGAAATTAGCATTCAATTGATGGGAGGGCCATGAAAGGGATCAAAATGAATTTTTTTTTTTGTGTGTGTGTGGGGGGGTATACAAGGAACTAAACAAAATTTAGGGGTATATAAGCGATTTTTCTGTTTCTTTTATGTACCTTGTGTGTACTCTCCCTTTGATAAATGCAATATAAAGTAGTGTGTGCGAGTATACGTCTTCGATATAATCGAAAACAACAAAGTACTTTCTCCTTTTTTAAAAATATATGATGCTATTGATGTTTGGACTTAAAAAATTAGTGTTAATATGAAAAATATAAGTCATGCATTACATTTGATGATAAAAACAAGACACAACGAAATAAATGATAGTTACACAGTTCTTGTAATAAGAGTAATGCACAAACATCATGTTCTTGCTAGATTTAATTGGGTAATTGGCCTATTTAAATTAAATTAAATAAATCCTAAGGCCCATTAAATACAAAGAAAAATGTGTGTGTAGTCCCACAAGGGAAATTAACAGCTAGATGAATCAATTGAACTGGTGAAAAAAGGTTTACACCAATTGTGAAGATGGAAAAAGACAAGAGGTAAGTCACATGCGCGCGCGACGCGCTGGGCGGCCTAGGCCTAGTTTTTCCGTTTAGTCTATATGGCTGTTGTTGGAGTAATCGAACTGCTTACAATTGATGGTTGGTTTTTGGAATAAATGACGAGCTAGGTTTTCATTGCACAACTATTAATTGTTGACGTAATCTTAAGTGACCCTTGCCCTTCGTCTTTGCTTGTTACCCAAATTGGAGTAAACATGGAGTGTAAATTGATCGTTGTTATGCGAGTAATAAATTGTCCATTGGTCTTCCTCTTCCTGGCTTTTCCTCTTCGTATTCTTGAGTAATCCTAAAAAAGGATTGGTTACTCATCATGCTTACTCACCATGAGAGAGACACACGAATCTCTGAATCGAACTAGTATCATTGCTATGATCCTCCCATCCAAGCAAGTGTGTGCACACGCGTGCTGGGAGAACAGTCCTTCAGAACCCCCGCCTCCCTGATTTGGTAGCGACAGGAGGTGAATCAGATTTTTCGGAAGGGCATCATGCAACTGCTTGCTGGTGCCTTTGAACGACTACATCGACTACTTCCTCCTCATCATGGCAGGTTCGTGAGAACGGGAATGGGAACAACAACGATTCTAATGGCGGGAACGGCAACTGCAGCGGTTCTCCTTTCACTACAATTGCGGCACCTGATGTTATTCTCCTCTTATATTCCTTTTTGCTGATTCCGTTTTTTATGCACATAGGAGTTAGATATGCTTGTTTCTATGGTGTAAGCCTTATTATTGAGGGTAATCAGTTTATGCATTGTTAATGACATCATGGTTTATGTTTACGTCATCATGATTTATGTTGTTTATTTCCGAACTAAATATTATATTGACTATTTCTTTCAAAAGTTTTAATGTCAACAACGTTATATATTTAAAAACGAAATGCGATAACGGATGTTGTATTTGCTAGTAAGATAGTATACACAGTAGGAAACTCACTTTCGATCCTTACAACGCTAAACTAATGGTCGACAACTTGGCATAGATCAGGGGCGGACCCTCCCTTTGGCATGCTATGGCATTGGCCATAGCTAGATCACGGTGCGAATACCCCCGTACACCCCGCTGCTTCATGATCGTCCAGTGCTAGGGAGCCATGGCTGCGTGCGCGAGGAGGCGACATGCAGCGGCGCGATTGGATGGGGGAAACGATGTTGGGCCGGATGGACTCAGCCCATCTATCCATTAGACATCAGGCATTTGTGGGCCATGAGTCACGACAGAGGTGAAAAGAAATATGATGCCCCAAATCCCAATTACTCTCTCTGTCCCAGAATATAAGAAGTTTTAGAGTTGGACACGGTTATTAACAAGTAGGTAGAAGTGAATGGTGGAGGGCTGTGATTGGATGAGTAGTGGAGGAAGGTGTAAAAGGTAAATGGTGGAGGGTTGTGATTGGTTGGGAAGAGAATATTAATTGATGAATAACTTGCTATATTTTGAGACAAATTCTGGTGGCTAAAAGTTGTTATATTTTGGGACGGAGGGAGTATATTACACCTACGTACTGCTAATTTGCATTATTTGTAGTGAACTACTGGTTGATGGTCCAATTATTACTGCATTTTCTCTGTTTCCTACAAATAAGATCGGTGCAGTACGGATAAGGGTTATGGCTCATAAACATGTTCATGTTGTTTTGTGGTTAACAAATAGAAAAAGTATGAATTGCCCCACTGAACTATCAAGGTCGATCGAATTACCTATCTATACAAATCGGATAAATATCCCCCTCGGCTCAATCCGGAGTGGTTTTAGTTCTACATGGTATTCCAGTCATCAATTTTGTTAAAAAAATTGTGTGGGCCCAACATGTAAGGCTCTCCTCCCTCTCTCATTCCCCTCTAACCTCTCAATCTCTCTCTTCTTTTATCTCTTTCTCAATCCCTATCCCACCCTCTCTCTCCTCCATCCCCTTGATGCAGCGAGTGGCGGTGGTCGGCCGGCAAGGCGCGTATGGCGGCGCGCGGGGGCGGGCCGTGGGCGGCAACGCGAGATGCGGAGGCGGAGGCCGGAGCTGGGTGGCAAGTGGTGACGAGCACGGCTGCGTGGCTTCGGCTGGCGCCGAGCGATTTTGAGCGCGACGAGGAGGGGAACCGGCAGAAACCGGCGAGGAGCATCACCACCGCCATTGCTCACCGCCTGCCACCACGCGCTGCCCGCCACCGCATGCCACCGTGCGCACCTATGCCCGAGAGAGAGAGATTAGGAAGTGGTTAAGAGGAGGTATGACATGTGGGTCCCATCAATTTTTTAAAAAGAAAATGCTGACTGGATTGCCACGCATACGCCACATAGACCTAAACTGCTCTGGATTGGGTCGAGGGGGGTAATTCGTCTAACCTGGACCAGGAACCTTTTAATATAAAGATAATTGTTTTGCACTGAGTACTGAATATTCTGCAAGCATTATGCAGTTTCCTAAAACGAATCATCCGATAAACCAAAGCAGATGAAACAGTACCGCATTTATAGAGAAAAAATGTTTTCCCTATGTAGTCCTACCTGTCTTCCAGTTGTAGTAATCTATTCTGAGTGTAAGAAGGACCCAAACTTCAGCAAAATCACCCTTCTATTTGTATTCATGCCTTACAGTTATAAAAGGTTTTCTTATTTTCTTTTTTTTTTACCAATGCTTTCATACTTAGCTTCATTATAAAATCATTTCTAACAAAGCCACTAAACATTATATACTTAGCTTCATTATAAAACCAAAAATCATTATGATAATTTTATGGAATTTGTAGACATGAATTTTGGACGTGGTAATTTTTGACTTAGTTATTTTAGACTTAGGAATTTTTAGACTTAGGAATTTTTTACTTAGGCATTTAGGACTTTTTTAGATTTCTATGTGTTGATATATATATATATATATGTATATATATGTATATATATGTATATATATATATATATATATGTATATATATATATGTGTGTGTGTGTGTGTGTGTGTGTGTGTGTGTGGATGTGGATGTGGATGGGGTTGAGAAATTGATATTGTAAATTTGGATGTGGCTATGAATGTCAATGAATTTGTGTGAATGTGAATGAATGTGGCTATGAATTTGTATAAGTTGATGAATGTGAATGTGATTGTAGTTTCTATTATTGTGTGATTTGTATGTGAAATTGGTAGGTCCTGCTATTTTTTTTTTCTTGCCAACATATACGTGCCGGTTTCTTGTTACAAACCGACACCTATAGTACTTGCCATATGTTCAAGCTATTCAACAACCGACACCTATATGATACTTATAAGCGCCGGTTGTTTTAAATAACTGTCACCTATAAGATCAGCCACGTGTCATGTTAGTTTACAATCGACACCTATAATTCTATATAGGTATCTGTTCTTGGTAAAAACTGATATTTCTTATAGGTGCTGGTTCAACAACCAACACAAGTGACCGAAGTCATTAGTACCGTCTACTGGGTGCCGGTTGAAAAATCCAACACCTAAGAGGGTTTCCTAGTAGCAGTGATACATACTCCCTCCATACTCATAAAAGAAGTCGTTTAGGACATTGACACGGTCTCCAAAAGACAATTTTGACTTCCTGTTTCTATAAAAATATTTATTGAAAAGTGATATATGTATACTTTTATGAAAGTAATTTTCAAGACAAATCTATTCATATAATTTTTACATTTTCAAACTCAACAACTTGAGAGTTATTCATGATTTACATTCCCAAGGTTTGACTTAAACATTGTCCTAAACGACTTCCTTTACGAGTACGGAGGGAGTAACTAATAATTTACCACATCCCCTGGGTATTATAAAAAGGAAAAAATACGAATTACCCCCTGAACAATCACTGTCGTTCGAATTAGCCCCCTAAACTTCAATACCAGTTATTTTTAACCCTAAACTTTATAAACCAGATGAATTACCCACCTATGTCGATCGAGGGCAGTTTTGATCCCACGTGGATGCATACATGGCAATCTAGTCAGCAAAACAAATAAAAAAAGATATGGGCCCACTTGTCAGCCAAAACAAATAAAATATGGTGGGACCCACCTCTCTCTTACCCCTTTCCCTTCCTCTCAATCTCTCTCTCAGATGTCGCTGGGCGCGGCGACAAGGTGGCCGGCGATGGGCGCGGTGGGCGGCGGGCGTGGTGGGGGTGCGGCGGGGGCGCAGCGGGCGGTGGGCGTGGCGGAGAGCGGGTGACGAACGTGGTGGGGGCGGGCGTGGCGGGAGCGCGGCGTCACGGTGGAGGTTGTCGCACTCGAGGCGGAGGTCGTCGTGGCGGGAGCGAAGGGCAGCGAAGTGGCGAGGGTGTCGGCGGCCGCGTCCACAAAGGCGATGCACGAGATGGGGCTGCAACGGAGGGCCGCGAGCGCTGCAAACCCCTTTCCCCTTTCCTTTTCTTCCGACTCCCTCCCCTTTCCTGCAGTGCAGCGACGGTGGTCTGGTCAGCTGTATGTACATGAGGCAGGCGGAGAAGGCGGCAGCGTCGGCGGTGGTCCGGTCAGCTGTATGTGCATGAGGCAGGCAGGCAGGCAGCAGGTAAGGTGTTGATGAGACAGAAGAAAAGCATATTGTGCAACTAGGAGTAGGTAGGAGGTGTAGCCGGCTGCTCCTCGTCTTTGTAGTAGTTGTAGGTGATGAAGATGCCGCCGTTGAAGCACTCGCGCGGGCGCAGCCGATCCTGGTGAAGTTGGGCCTAACCATGAAGGCGAAGTGGCCGCACTCGTGGAAGTCGATGCCGGAAGTGCAGTTGCCGATGTCTCTATCGTACAAGTGCTCCTCGTCACCCCAGCATCGCACGGCGTAGGAAGCCCTAGCATTCCAGCCGTTCCTGCCGATGTAGAGGCTCTCAACGAACCTGCTGCCGATGGAGTGGCGGATCTGGCAGTCGCGGCACATGGAGTTGGACCACCGCCTCCGCCGCCAGCCACGCGGGCGATCTCCGCCTCCGCAGACGGACTCCCGGGCGAGCTCCGCCTCTGCTGTCGGCCGTCCGAGCGTGTGCGCCTCCTCCGAAGCCGGCCGTCCGAGCGCGTGGGCGAGATGGCGAGAGAGAGAGAGGGGATTGGGTTGACAAAGGGATATGACAGGTGGGCCCCAGGGGTTATTTATTATTTTTTTGACTGGATTGCCACGTTGGCGCCACGTGTACAAGTTGAAGTCAAAACCGGTCAAAACAGTGTTGAGGGGGGTGATATGTCCGGTATGAATAGTTGAGGGTGTAATATGTCTGGTTTTGTGGTTCGGGGGGTAATTCATACGGTCACAATTGTTCGGGGGGGGGGGGTAATTCGTACTTTTCTCTTGTAAAAATATCTCAAGGGTTGTTGAGAAAATACGAATGCTAGTTAGAAGTAAGTGATGACGTATCTAACATTCTTAGAAAGGTTTGTCCAAGGATGAGATTCTTCTACATACTTATAGAATGATTGGGATTTTACAACGTATTGTCTATGACTAAGATTGGTTACAAACTATATAAATCAGTTTTGTTGTAGTGTTGTAACTTTGTGAATGACTGCTTGGCAAAGCCCTGTCAGTAAGTTTAATAATAACACATCCACAGAAAGAAATAAAAAAGAAAGAAAGGGTCTTTTTGAATATGCATGCGGCATCCTATACCTAAAAATTCAAAATTACTAACTGAAAGCAAACAAATTATTGCAAATGCACAAGATTGTCTTCAGGCTAACAGATTGACAGTTAGCAAATCCCCAATTAAAATTAGTTCCCCGGGTATTATTAATTTTGTCTTGCACAAGTGTAGATCTGTTCAGCGGAACAAGCAGATTAATTTTTGTGGGTATGTGTCTTCCGTGTGTGTGCGATTCTCCCCTTCTTGTTAATTTGGTTTTGAGCCGACGATTGTAGGTTCATTATTTGTCCGAGGTTACGTTTCTGAGGATATATAGTTTGTTCTTATATATATGCATATCGCAGCATATATGTACAACACAATGGCGTGCCACATGGATCAAGATTACATCAATCAAAGCTCGAAGATAGGGGAGCTAGAGTTCTTGCACTGATCTGATCAAGCAATAAACATATTCATTACTCTCATAGGAAACATGAACGCACCTCAGCGAAGCAGTAACAATTATGGGCTTGCGAATGTAATATAAGTGCACTATGGGTAGTTGAGGGGTAACAACAAATATTAATTTCGTCTAAAAGTTCATGGATAGAGCAATGCTCCGGTGCTTCTACTATCAGTAGAACTAATCTGAACCGTTTATTTTTAAGGGTAGATTAGTAAAGTACTGAGGCAGATTTGGGATAAATTTGGCACTTAATTTATTTCTGTCGTGGATCGCTCGGATGTTTCTGGAAAAGCAATGCTGCCACCGCTTCCTCATCCATCGCAATCGAGCGGAGGTGGAGAGAGCGACTCCTTCCGCCGCCGGCGCTTGTGCATCACGTTTCCTTCCGCCGGCGGCAATACTCTCCGGCGCCCCCTCTTGTTCAGTTCCCCTTCTCTGCCGGCGTCTACCCGCTTCCCCGTCGCAGGAGCTTCTGGTGCCACCCTGAAGACTTCCGGCGTGCGCACAGGGGCGGCGGTGCAGAGGAGCCCCGCGTGGTTCCACCTCCTCTCGCACGACACCGCCGGCGGCGGCGGTAGCCGCGACGACGGCTACAGGCATGCGTGGAGCCGGCTGTTGAGGAGGCTGGTGCAGGAGAGCATGAGCTTCTGTAGCCTCAGCATCAGCAGGCACGGTAATGTTAATTTTCGTGGATGACTTCACCAGAATCAAGAATTTGATTCTGAATCTGAATCAAGAATTTAATTTGGAGATGGACAGTATGCTCTATTGCTATACCAGAATCAAGAATCTGAATTTGCTATGAAAAGAAGTAGGTCAACTTCCGTGAGCCTGATCCATTAAATTTGTGCTTTGCTTCCTCTTTACCCAAGCTAATGTAACGTGAATAGGCCCATCTTGTTGGAATTCTGCGTGAAACCCATTCCAGCAATCCAGTCCACGAAGGCTTCCCCTTGCGAGTCGTCACGGCGGCGAGCGGGTGGCGGTGGCGCCATGGATGGCCAGTAGGAGGAGCAGCATGCAGGGCGGCAGCAGCTAAAGCCCGGGAAAGACAAAAGTATCCCTCCGCAAATATTTTTTTTGACAAAAATATCCCTCCACAATTCTACTACCATTAAGTGTGATGGTAGTAGAAATAGATCTGAACCCTATGATCAAATGAGATCAACGGTTCAGATTATTTTCTACTACAATTAGAGGGCACCGGAGTGGGTATCTCATGGATAACATGCATGCACCCTTTATTATTGATTAAAATAAGATAAACTGACGGGAACTTGCTGGTACAAATTTGGAAAGGAAAAAAAAAGTAGGATAGAAACGTAGCAAAACAGGGTCTATGGGGTCTGCAGATCAATATATGGTCTGCTGTTCCATTGACAACTTATTAATCTAGATAAAAGCATAAATTGAAATGATTTCAGCGGTGACTTCCATCATGCATGAAGAAATGCCCACTGGTGATGAAGAAAAATTGCATAACACCCATAATGCAGTTTGAAATAATCATGGTCCAAGCTTCCATGAGTTACAACCATATGCACCAACCTGCGCAAGGCATAGCAAAACAAGAAATAGATAGTTTAATTAGTGCATGCTTAGTTTGACATCTGCTGCATGCGTCAGTCATCTATACATATATGTATATAAGAAATGAGATTGCAGTAAATTGTCTCCTTTGTATATGCAGATCAAGAAAATGCATATACTGAAAATAAAATATACATGGATCATAGCATTCATGTAAAACTACGTACACACAAATACATCGATCGATATAGGAAGCAACTTAATTATATTAATCAGACTTACCCCTGAGGATTGCATGGGAGTGTAGAATGCATGGATTTTAAGTTCATAAGTCCTAGCTCCACCGGCTTCCTGGATTACATTATGCTCGACGATACCCTGTGCAGCAACAAATTCTCCAGTACCTCCAATTATGCTCCACTCGCCATCCTGTGGAATCGTACCCATCACCTGGAGACTGGATCCGCTGAACCTGATACATACATATATACACAAAAATGATATGAATTCTTATATACTATGGTCGATAGAATATCGCATACAATTAATTGTTATACTACAATAGAATTTCTCATACAATCGGCGATTACCTCGTATCCTCGAAGATTAAATTCATGGATGTATACCACTTTTCGCTTGTTTGACCTGACTGGAAATGTAATCCTTGTGCACGTCCAACAGTATTTGCCCCATCAGTTATGGGCCAATCATTGATGACAGTAATACCAAATCCTTGAGGCTGGCTTGAAGTAATCACTACTAATTGGTTAGTACTCTGTCCAGCATACACTTGGTTTATGTATAGGTGCATGTAGAGCTCATTCTGGACGAGGGCACAGAGAATAGGAGCGATTGCGTAATAGGCCATATTATTCCCTGAGCTAGCTCAGTGTAATTCAGCTCAAATTAGCTAATTGCCTTTGGTGGTTGTGTGTTCGAAGCGCTGGTATTTATAGAATGCAAGAAGTAGGGTAAAATGCATGCTTCCTTGTGTGTGTATCAGTTGAGAGAATTGATTTTTAATTTTATTGTTTGGATCCGATCCTTTGGTTCAGTAGTGGTTGACATAGTGAAATAAAATAGATAATTAATTCTGCCAGGTTATTGGCAATAGAGGAGAATCACCGTATTAATTACATGTCATTGAGCACAAATTATTCTAATTGGGTCCAAGAAAGCTGGTAATAATTTAAAAGGACTCCACTACTTGCCTTGTATTATTACATATATTTTGCAGCATAGTACATACTTAAAAAAAAATCATTTGTGATGCTGAACCGTTGACTGTTTAGACTTTACACATAGCATGTGACCTCACATGCATGCAGGATGGTGAATTCACATCACATGTACATGTGTTTTAAATTTGTCGCAGCTTCTCCGTGCTTAGTTAAATATTGATTAAACTTGACCTACATATTGTTCGAATTTGGAGGTCCTTATATATGTGTATAGTCTCAGTTAATTATGTGTTTATTGTCAACTAACATGCATTTGCATGCAGCTTATATTATCACATTTCCAGTGGACTACTATACGGAACATATCCTGTATAAACAAGTTTTGCATATACACACCATGCAAACCAATTAACAAATGTTAAAAAAAATCTAGAAAAAAATTTATGCATATATATATTGAAAATAGTACTAACCGACGTGTAAATTAATTCTTAACCTCAAATTCATCATGAGTAGTGCTTCTTTGCTCCTCAGAGAAAAAGACGCACAGATATTAAAATTCATGGGTGGTGTAGATTAAAAGCTGTTTAACAGAGTAAATATCATTAGCGAGGGCCTATTTTATCCTGAGGTAGGCGATGGGACGCACATCTCTGACCCGATTCCTCCGCCAACCAACGCCGCCGCGTCGGCCCTTTAATTTCGTCCGCCGTGCCACTTGCTCCCATCGCCAGCCCTGCCGCTTGCGTCCCCCTCCATGCCGGCGACTGTAAAAATGTACCTCTATGCCGTGTCGCCCCGCATTGCCTGCCTTCGTCTGCCGTGACGCCACACTCTATCCCCTTCCTCCGCCACGACGCACTCGGGCGGTGGTGTTAGAGACACATTTGTAATGAGTCGGTTTCCCTTATTATCTCCCGATTTATTTTTCTATAAGTCGGTTGTAAAGATAAAGATGCACCATCTTTATATGTACTCGTTTTTTATTAATATAACTAGAAATATAGTCTAAGCAAATGCATTGGTATCTATCGTAAGTTGTATTTGAGATACTTATATAGAAGCATAATATTAACTAGGTAACATCTGCATGCCATGCTTCAAAAGAACAATTTGTTTCATAAATTTTCTTTTTGTCATTGCTTAGATAATTTTTCTAACCTATTAGAGTTGTTCCAATTATCTAAGGCAATTATTATGCAATGGTTATTGCAATAGTCGTTTCAATTTAAGTGTATAGTAAGAAGCAAAATTTTCCTCCATTGGTTAAATTTACTAACTATTGATATTTTTCTATTTTCTATTTTATTTTATACAAGTCTTATTTTAAGTATAAAATTTGTGATATGATAAATAGTAGCATAGCATTACCTTTAGATGAACATAGAAATTTATGAACTACTCCCTCCGTCCCATAATATAAGGGATTTTAAGTTTTTATCTGTATTGTTTGACCACTCGTCTTATTCAAAAAATTTGTGCAAATATAAAAAACGAAAAATTGTGCTTAAAGTATTTTAGATAATAAAGTAAGTCAAAAAATAATAATAATTCCAAAATTTTTTAAAAAAGACGAGTGGTCAAACAATGCAAGCAAAAACTCAAAATCCCTTATATTATAGGACGGAGGGAGTACATTATTAAAAATATAAAAGTTTGTCACATGAGACTATTATATTTATGAGTTTCTTGTGCGATGCATTATTTATCACAAAATTTACTTTTAGATAATGAAATAAAAAATATATGTATTTATTTTTTAAAAAGTCATAAAAAATGAGGAGCATTATACAAAGATAGGACTACCAATGCTCACAATAATTTTTTTTATTATGAATGTTCCCGATAAAAAAAATTCACTACCCTTTTTAAATATTTAAAATATATATTTTGATTTATTACATTTATTTTATTTTCAAAATTTGTCAATAATTATTTAGTCTCATTAGTTTCATAAAATGCATGTACTGTGCACTCAAACAAAATTTTCAATCGTTTTTCAAGTTTATATTCAAAACTAAAGCATCAAGGGCAAAAAAAAGACATTTGCAACCAATCATAATAGTGAAATGAAGGAAAATGTAACGGTAGAGACATGGAAAGGATCAAGTTGAAATTTCAGGAGTATAGAAAGGATCGGATAAATTTTAGAATAAATTTCAGAAGTATAAAAGGGATTGAGTGAGTTTTTAGGGTAAACATGGAATTTACTCTATATTTATTGGGTTCACATGTGGAAGAAGTAGATGTAGTTGTTTGTATATGTATGTGAGTAATTGTTACCACTATTGAGAAAAGGCATGATACGGTTTCGTGTGAAATTTTTAATTAAAGTATTGTTAATAGTGGTGTTATTTTTTTTCTTTTATTATAGATAACATAGATGTCCCTTGTTTTAAATAGCCATATGGATCGTTTGTTTTTTAGATGGTAGATGCATATGTACGTACATCTTCTTTTTTTTCCCGTGAATATTTGTACATATTTTCGTACGTACATGTTTTTTTCTTTGATTTTTTCTCTTGGCGCTAATGGGTGATCGATCGCCAGGGCGATCGCCCAGTGATCAGTTTGCCCCGCCTCCCCCTATACTCCTCCCTCTTCTCCCCCTTCCTCCTCCCCTTCTTCTCTTTGTACTACAGTACACCACACAAATTTTTTAAAACACAAAAGTTAGAAAAATTTACGTATAGAAATACTATATATATAAAAAATTTGAATTCAAATTCAAATTTGAATCGGGTATATAAACTTTGGGTCTATAAACTTTAGGTGTATAAACTTTAGATGTATAGAAATACTATATATAGAAAATATTTGAATTCAAATTCAAATTTGAATCGGGTATATAAACTTTGGATCTATAAACTTTAGGTGTATAAACTTTAGATGTATAGAAATACTATATATAGAAAATATTTGAATTCAAATTCAAATTTGAATCAGATATAATTCAAATTCAAATTTGAAACGGGTATATAAACTTTTGACTTATAAACTTTAGGTGTATAAACTTTAGATGTATAGAAATACTATATATAAAAAAAATTTGAATTCAAATTCAAATTTGAATCGGATATATAAACTTTTGACTTATAAAGTTTTGGTCTCTAAACTTTAGATGTGTAAACTTAAGGTGTATAAACTTTAGGTCTCTAAACTTTAGATGTGTAAACTTGAGGTGTATAAACTTTAGGTGTATAAATTTACTAAAATAGGAAAGTAATACGGTGCCAAAAAGGGAAACCAGGTAGAGGGGTGGAGGGAGGGAGGGTGGAGGGGATCGATCGCTGATCCATCCCCAGGGCGATCGATCGCCGAACAGGATTTCCGCCATATATGGGCTAACGGGGTTGAGGAGAGAGATGATTATGTGGTTTTGATTTTTTTTAAAGATTAATCTAATAGTTAAAAGTAGTGGGTCCATCGATTTATTAGAGTGTGATACAATCTAATGGTCTAAAATAATGGGCCCACCATTTAAATGAAAATCTAGAGCTAGATGTTTCTAATATATTAGAATGCCACGTGGCGGCATATGAGCATTTTTAGGAGTCCCATGTAGCGGCTTGAGAGCGTTTATAAGAAGTTTAATGGACTTTTAGTATATAATAGATAGATAGATAGATAGATAGATAGATAGATAGATAAGGATGAACCATCTTTATATGTACTCGTTTTCGTTATTAATCTAATTATCGTGTTGACTCTTATATACTTTCATGGAATCAAACAATATCTACTTCCGCCATAAACCCTAACCCTAGCTCCTCCGCCGTATGGAATCAAACAATATCTACTTCCGCCATAAACTTTAACCCTAACTCCTCTGCCATACGTCTGCCATTCTCTGCCACGTGCCACGCCGCTCTCTTCCCCACGCCATGGCCAATGATTCTCTCACCCATGTGGCTGCAGTCGATGCTACCTCCATCGCCGTTGCCAACGCCATGCGCGAGGCGTTCCAACTTTCCACCCGCTATGACGCGGATCTGTCTACGGCCACCAACATTGCCGACTCAGCAGCCACGATGGCCTCCAACGCCACAAGGAAGGCGTACTCATCGCCTTCAATGACAAGGTGTTGCTACCCATGTCTTCGCCGCTGGTCTCTTCAACTGCCCTGATGACGGTTGTCTCCACTTCTCCGGCAATGATCTCGTCTACGTTGGTGGCCACCACTTCTTCCAGGCTCTCCTCCACCATCGCCACTGGCACCACTCAAGTCCCTCCATCCTTGCCGATGCTACCTGATCATACGACGGGACCTTCACTGTCCATGCCACTGGAGCTCGCAACCCTCTTTACCCCCGCTCGTTACTTCGGTGGCCCTACTGCTGCCCTTGGCGGATCTACTGCACCGCCACAACCATCTCTGTTCCAGACGTTCGCCGGGCCTCTCCCCATGCATGGTTGGCCTTACTTGGGCTGGAACACGCAATCGCCTCCTCCGTCTCATGGTAGTTTCCTCCCCGGCGGCAGCTGTTCCCACACGAATGACCCCGACTACGGAGCACTTCTACCATGTCGACCTTGACGATGACACCACGGCCAACCTCCATGCACAGGCAGTTGCTGTTCTGAACAACAAGGCCGTCGTGCCCATCACCCTGGACATCATCTCTGGGAACTACACTAGGTGGCGTGGGCTTCTCCTCGTCACCCTCGACAAGTACACCCTCGCTGACCACGTCCTCACCTACATCTATCGGTCGGATCGCTCTGACTGGATGCGCAGGGATAGCGTCGTCCTCTTCTAGTTGTACGGCACGATCTCCACCAACTTGCTGGAGTCTGTCATGACGCACACCACCATGGCTCGACTCGTGTGGTGCAGCCTTGAACATCAGTTCCTCGGCAATAGCAAAACTCACGCTCTTAATCCCAAAGCCGAGTTCTACAACTTTTACCAAGGTGATTTGTCCGTTACCGACTATTGCCACCGTCTAAAGTCCATGGCTGCCAATCTAGGACATGTGTCGCCAAACCTGTCGGCTAATGCACCCTCACTCTTGCTGCTATTTGAGGTTTTAATGAAAAATTTGCACATTTGCAATCCGTTTTCACCATGCAGAAACTATTTCCGACGTTCGCCGAAGTGTGATCGCAACTCCTATTCGATGAGCTCACCAAGGGTCGCTCCTGGGCGCCCGTTACCGCTCTTGTCGTCACCACTAGAGGACGGGGCTACCCATTCACCAGTACATATGTGATTATGCTAGACGGCGGCTCATTTTGGTTCCAGGCGGGTCATAAGTGGCTCCGCCTGGAACCAAACGAATGCCGAGGTCGGGCAGTGGGCCGCATGGGATAATCGATTATCCCGTGCGGCCCACAGTAGGCGACCACTTGCGATGGTCGGGGGGCATATAAGCCCCCAGCCCGACCGTTGCCATGCATGCCCGGCGTTTTCTCTCTCCTAAACATCCACAAATTAGGGGGGAAGGTTTTCGACCTCAAATCTTTGATTGGGTTCCATATAAAAGGTGTAGAGCTCATTCTCCTCCTTCATTTGCTTCCATTTTTTTCAATTTTCATCGGTTGAATACGAAGAAACTTGTAGTTTTATAAATGGAATAGTGTAGGCACCTTTTTGTTTTTTTATTTTTTTAGCAAATACATATTCCAATCTTTTACATGTTTATAAAAGTAATTAGCACCTACATTGAAACTTTGGGTTTGCCTCTATTAAGTTTATTTTCATTCGGATGAAAAAGGACGAATATTTTTATTTTTTTAGAAATGGATAGACAGTATTCTATTAATGCTTAAAATTGCTGTGGGGCTGTTTAAATAGTCCGTTCAACTTTAGATTACTACATGATTAGTTCCCTCTAATTTAAATACATTCGTGTTTGAATCGGGCATGGATGTATTAATGGCAAGCTTTATTGTAGGTCATGGATCGGACATGGATGTACAACACAAAAAGAGCTCATCCAACGTTCTTGAAGGAAGCAGGCAAATTTGTTGACCTCGCAAAGGCACATGCTGCGAGGGAGAATTTGAGGAGCATTTTTTGCCCATGCAAAGTATGTAAGAACAAGATCTTGCTGCAAGATCCGAATGAAGTATTGTCGCACATCGTAGAACGAGGATTTAAGAAAGGATACGAGATATGGACTTTTCATGGGGAAGTCAGTGGTCGTAACGAAGAGTTAGATGATTTCTGTTTTGATGATGCAGAAAATTTTATAATTGAAGACATGTCTCAGGGAAACATCCCGGAATACGGTGGCTCAGGTATAGAGAATGAAGGTATTGATTTTGATCTGGAAGATATGTTGCGGCACTTTGAACCAGAGGTCCTAACTGGTACAAGACGAGGGTTGGACAATTGGGAAGCGTTGGAAAAAGCAGCGTAGGAGCTTCTGTACGACGAAGCCAAAGGATGCGACAAGGACTATTCAGTCCTGCGCTCGGTGCTCGAACTTCTTAGATTGAAGGCTAGACATGGATGGTCGGACACGAGCTTCAATGATTTGATGGATCTTTTGAGAGTTATGCTTCCTAAGCCGAACCTGCTACCGACGAACACATATGAAGCGAAGAAATTGATATGTCCATTGTCTCTAGGTGTTCAGAAGATCCATGCATGTGAAAATCATTGCATACTGTACCGCAAGGAATTCGCGGATTTAGACTCTTGCCCAACATGTGGGACGAGTCGGTACAAGACGTGCAACAGAGCCTCCGATGGAGAGGTGGTCGACAAAGATGATGCACCGGTGGATGAGAACAAAAAGATTGCTAGGATGGTGATGTGGTACCTGCCAGTTAAAGATCGCCTGAAGCGGCTACATTCCAACCGAGACGACGCCGAGTTGATGAGATGGCACCAAGAGGGTAGGAAAATTGACGGTAAGATCCAACACCCCGCCGATGCTCGACAGTGGAAAAACATTGACGCACTACACCCGGAATTTGCAAAGGACCCGAGAAATGTCAGGTTTGCATTGAGCACGGACGGAATGAACCCGTTCAGTGACCTAAGCAGCACACACAACACCTGGCCAGTTCTTCTAACAATGTACAACTTGCCTACATGGATTTGCCAGAAGCGAAAGTACATTCTTTTGTCTATCCTTATACAAGGTCCAAGACAGCCTGGGATTAACGTAGATGTGTTTCTCGAATCATTGATGGAGGACATGCAAGAACTGTGGGAGGAAGGGTTACGAATGTGGGACGAGTACCGTAGGGAATATTTCACTATGCATGCCATCATATTCATTATGATCAACGACTTACCGGCAAACTTTTCGCTCTCGGGCCAGTTTAAGGGGAAGTTCGGATGCCTCATATGTATCGACAAGACGTCGTACAAGTACCTCACCTCGTTAACCAAGGGTGTTTACATGCGTCATCGTCGGTTCTTACCTCAGAGGCATAGGTGGCGTGCGAAGGCCAGATTATTCGACAATACAGTAGAGAACTTTCTAGCTCCTGAAACACGTACAGGTCATTCTATCTTCGATTTGACAAAGAACATTAAGGTTGTGTTCGGCAAGCCAAAGAAGAAGCCCGTCAAGAGGAAGAAACGTACGGATCAGGACACAACTGATGCACCTTTAGAGGAAAGTAACCAGCCCTTCAAGAAGCACTCAATTTTTTTCAGATATCTTGATTACTGGAAAGACCTAGAGGTTCGGCATGCCATCGACGTAATGCACCTTTAGAAGAATGTGTTTGATAGCACCATTGGCACTTTACTGGACATCCCGAGTAAGATGAAAGATGGGTTGAAGTCCCGGACCGACCTCGTCAATTTGGACATAAGGCGTGGGCTTCACCCCAAAGAGCTGCCAAATGGGAAGATCGAAATTCCTCCGGCTTGCTACTCACTAACACCTGACAAGAAAAAATCTTTATGTAGATGCTTGCATAGTGTGAAAGTCCCGATTGGTTTCTCAGCGAACGTCAGAAAACTTGTATCTTTGAAAGATTTGACCATCTCTGGGTACAATGCTCATGATTGTCACAAGATGTTAACAGTCTTCCTACCAATTGCCATAAGAGCGGTCAAGCCAGTTCACACTCGGTTAGTGATAACAAAGTTGTGCTACTTTTTCAATCGAGTATCATAGAAGGTTTTTGATCCTAAAGAGTTAGGCCCCCTTCAATCTTTTGCAATCGAGACAGCATGCCAGCTTGAGATGTTTTTCCCCCCAGCTTACTTCAACATGATGGAGCATCTTATTGTCCACATCGTACCTCAGATTATTGAGATTGGTCCACTATACCTAAACCAGATGTGGGCGTACGAGAGGTACATGTCCGTGCTGAAAGGGTATGTCCGTAACCGAGCTCATCTAGAAGGATCAATGATAGAGGGGTACACAACTGAGGAGGTGGTCGAATGCTGCATAGATTACATGAAGGACGCCGAACCCATCGGTGTGACCCTCCCTTTACACGAGGGCCGGTTAGCTGGGACGGGGATCGTAGGCAAGAAAAGGTTCAAAGATGTAGCGGAAGCACATAGCAGTATTTTGCAACAGCTCGCCATCGTTGAGCCATACATTCAGGAACACATGAACGAGATAAGAGCCCGCAACCCTAGAATAACGGACATTTGGATTTGTAAAACTTTGCGCAGGCTAGCAAATGGCCCAACTAGCCTTGTGACCTCATGGCAAGGGTACGACATCGGCGGATATAGATTTTACACAATGTTCAAGGACAGGAAAAGCACAGCTCAGAACAGTGGAGTTCGGGTTGAGGCGTTTGACGCATCAGGTGAGAAGAAGTCTTACTACGGGATCATACAAGACATTTGGGAGCTGGACTATGGCCTTAACATACAGATCCTGGTGCTATGATGCCAATGGGTTAGAGACACAACAAACGTATTCATCGATGACTACGGCCTGACGGTTGTGGATCGTAGCAAGCTAGGACACAAGGATGATCCGTGGGTTCTTGCTGAGCGTGTTGCTCAGGTTTTCTATGTCAGTGACCCTTCCGACGATAAGATGGCCATTGCTGTACCAGGAAAGCAAAACATCGTTGGCATTGATAGCATTGAAGACGCGTCGGATTACAACCAATACGACGACGTCCCTTTGTTCACAGATTTTCCTAACCGGATCAAGAAAGTTGAGACAAGCCTTGATGAAGATTTGTTTTCGTCCACGCGGAAGGATGGTATTTCCAAAATTGTCAAACATTAGTGAGATGTCGATCCTGTGTGCTACCTATTTTGTAAACGATTACTGGATGAAACTTATTTTGCGAATGAGATGGGGTATCCATGTTTATCCGTATTATATGTCGTTTTGAATTTATTTTATGGTCCAGTATTTTATTCATATTAATCATATCGATGAATAATTAGATGCGAATACAATTCATGTCTGTTTTAATTCTTTGTTAATCTATATTTGTATTTTGAATAATTTGTGGTTTAATTAACCCAAACTATTATTAATTTATTGTTTACCGTGATATTAATAATTATACTTATTAATTAACTATAATTTAGATGGGAATATAAAAAATAATTAATTGCTATAGCAAACATAATATACAATCCCATGCAAATTATGATTTTTTTAAAAAAAAGGACTTATTAATTAATAGGTATTTAATTTTGCTATATGAATTAAAAATTGTGCATTTTTTCTTCCCGTGCGGACCACTTAAGCCGCCCGCATGGGATAATCGATTATCCCGTGCGGGCGCCTAGGTCACCCGCACGCGATGTGCCGCTATAAGGGGTGGGCGGCTAGGCGAAATTTTCTAAGTCCCGGTGAAAATTTCACCGACGCCGCCAGGCTGACAAAATTTCTCCTGCCGCCGACGCCGCCAAAACCGATCCTCCCGCCTCCGCCGCCTCCTCTCCTCCTCTTCTCCTCCCCCCACGCTGCCGCCTCCTCTCCTCCTCCCTCCACCGACGCCGCTGACCTCCACCGCCGCCCAAAACCCCACGGCCCCGCCGCCTTTCCTCATCGTCTCCGGTCGCCGCCGGCCAGATCCAGGCCGCCGCCGACTAACCTCCTCTTCTCCTCCCCCTCACCGCCGCCTCCTCTCCTCCTCCGCATCCCTCTGCTGCCCCTCCTCTCCTCCTTCCCCTCGAATCTGCGCCGCCGACCAACTCGCCCCTCCGCCGGCAGCCCCAGATCCGGGCCGCGCGCCTCCTCTCCACCTCGCCCTTGCCGTCTTCTTCCCCGAGCTCCACCTCGCCCTCGCCACCACTGCCTCTTCTCCACCGCGCCCTCGCCGCCTTCTTCCCCGAGCTCCACCTCGCCCTCGCCGCCGTCGCCTCTTCTCCACCTCGCCCCTTTTCGCCGCCTCTTCTCCACCTCGCCCTCACCGCCGCCGTCTTCTCTCGTCCACACCGACCGGCCTCCGTCGCCGACGCCTCCTTCCCGGTCTCCACCGACGCCGCCACTGCCTCCTCCGGTGCCGACGCCTCCTCCCCGGTCTCCATCGACGCCGCCACTGCCTCCTCCACCGCCGGCGAGATCCGGGCCGCCGCCGGCCTCTTCTCCACGCCGTCAAGACCAACGCCGGCATCAAGAGCACCGTCAAGCCGCCAGCCTCCCCGACATCCCCCCCCCCCTCGGCGTCAAGAGCACCGTCAAGCCGCCGGCCTCCCCGACCAAGGACGCCGCAATCGTCCTCCCCAAGCCGGCGCCGTTGTCCTCCCCAAGCAGCCGCCGGCCACCTCGCCGCCAAGCCACGGCCGACCACCTCGCCGCAAATCCGCCGGCCGCCTCCTACCTCCTCCCCAAGCCTCCTTGATCCTTTCGTGAAGAGGGCTGGACGATTAGAATGAGGGGCTCGATCGAGAAAAAAGAGTAGACTAGCCCCCCTAGAACTGAAAAAAGTCACTATCAATGAATTCCCGAGCAATTCTAAACCAACATATGCGATTCATTCCCGTAATGATTATAACAAACTGCAGACTCCTTGCCTTATTTTCGGGATGAGTGATACATCTGGCGAGCGCCGGTGAAGAACGCAAGCAAAGCAGGAGCTCGGGCATTGAACTATTCCATCAAGCAAGAGAAAGGAGGCGTCGGGAAAGAATAGTGGGTATGTGGTCGATAAGTAAGCCCCCCGGACGTAGCCACTTTAATGAGTGGGTGGTGAACCGGGAAAAAAAAAGGAAGGACGCTTGGGATAGAAGGGTGCGCTCGGGACTCCCTTCACCGGTTTGATTCCGGGTTCTTTCTATCAACCAGAAGACAAGAAAATACACTCACTATATATATGATAGCACATATAAAATACACTAAAAAGTGAAAAAGGTACCCCTCTCTTCGCCGCCCCTCCTTTTTTGGATGATGCAGTGGTAATGGATGGAATGATGCAGTGGAATGGATGAATGATGTAGTGGATGATGCATGCAGTAGATGCAATGTTGAATGAAATTTTTGAATGGATGAATGATATGTTGATTTGTGATGTTGAGATGATGATGATATTTGTGATAGATAGATGGTTGTTTCTGATAAATAGATGATATTTGAGATGATGATGACATTTGTGATAGATAGATGGTTGTTTGTGATAGATAGATGATATTTGAGATGATGATGATTTTTGTGATAGATAGGACTTGTGCTCTTTGTGATAAATAGATATATGTCTATATGGGATAGATGGCTGTTTTATGTCACTGTGTGCTGTTTATTTTTGCTATTTACACTTGTTTGTACTGTATATTTGGGGCTATTTTATGCCTCACTGTGGTTGATACATGTGGGTGATATATGTGGGCTGATTTATATGTGGGTGATATGTCGGCTATTTTATACTTGTGGCTGATATATGTGGGCTGTTTTATATTGGTGATAAATGGCCAATGATGAATGCTCAAGAACAGATCATCTTGTGAATTTTTTTTGGGGCACTTCACTTGTTTATTTATGCTCAAGAACAGAACTACACTTGTGAATTTTTTTTTGGGGGCACTTCACTTGTTTATTTATGCTCAAGAACAGAACAACTACACTTGTGAATTTTTTTTTTTGGGGGGGAGGGGGGGCACTTCACTTGTTTTTTTTTGTTTGATAACAGAACAACTACACTTGTGAATTCTTTTGGGGGGGGCACTTCACTTGTTTTTTTTTTTTTTTTTTTGCACATAAGAACAGACCATCTACACTTGTGGTAAATGATGAATAATTTTTGAGCAAAACTGAGGCCATATGCTTTCATAGTGTGCATAGTGATGAATATCATTACCAATCTTGAAATCGTTACCCATCTTACGTTCCTTACCGATCTTGCTTTCCTTACCAATCTCGTAAAATTAGACATAGGAGGTGTAGTTCGTACGTTATCATGCCGCTATAATACGAAGTGTTCTGGTTGCCAAGTTTTACTAGTCGGTTTAGTTCCTGGACGGAACCGACTAGTACAAATCGGAAAAATAGAACATTTCGTGAACATATGACATGCGTTGGTCATCCGTCAAATGTGCTAGCACATATGTTGAAAGATAGACCTCTGATTCGTACATGCGTCGGCCTCGTGGATGGACCAGGAGCTCGACATTCCTTAAGGTTGTTCTTTCCAACCCATACAAGAGCTCGACATTCCTTAAGGTTGTTCTTTCCAACCCATACAAGGTTCCACCGCCTGCATTGTTCCAAGAGTGTCTTGGACGAAAGCAGGAAGTGGAACCTTGTTAGGGTTGGAACGAACTGCCTTAAGGAAGTCGATGCTCCAGGTCCGTCCAGGAGGACGACTCAGCTAGGAGTTAGAGGTTTATCTTTGAACACACGAGCTAGCCATGTGATCAAAACATGTTATTACTTTGCTGTAAATATGATAGTTTAGTTTAGTGGTTATGATAGTTTGGTCGATTTGAACGAATATTAAATTGAGTTTTAAATTGTTCCATTGTAAGAATGCGCGTCGAAGATGTCGGGCAAGACAGCTCCGGCGGGCACAGAACCAACGGTCAATAAACCCGACGGGCAGGACAGCTCCGTCGGGCACAGAACCGATGTCACTAACAATCCCCAACACGAAAAAGATGCCGGGAAGGTACCGGAGTCGAGCGAGGAATCGTGGCGCACACCGAGCGACCCGTTTGAGCTAGAACTAGCGCAATTGCAGTATGAAAGACCTGAGGATGACCCGGATTATATTCCTATCGAGCAGGCGGTAATAACTGAATCCTGTCGAAATATATATTTGGAATTAAACTTTCCCCGTCGTTGCAGTCTAATGACTTAACCGTGTAGATGGCTACCCATCGTTGGTCAAAACGAAGTGCCGTCAGGGTTGAACCTGATTTGGACACAGCGACCTCGGGACCACCACGAACGGACACGACGACGAGCGGGGGAGCTTGTCCAAAGAAAAAAATGTGGCGAGAAGGGCAGGAACCTCATGTCGAAGGAGACGTACTACATTCTTGCTCTCGACGATGACGGCAAACCCGTCGAGCCGCAACATGTAAGGGCGAAGTTTAGCACCTCATGCGGTGCGCTTCATGGGCCTCTCAACGTGGATAAATGGAAGCACGTTAGCATTCACATTAAGAACTTAATGTGGGAAGGTCTGCAGGAGCACCTTATTTATCCGCCTGGGTCGGAGGCACTTGGCCGGAAATTTGCACTGCAAACAATTGCCCATCAGTGGCGACAGTGGAAGTCGGACATGAACACCAATTATGTTCAGAAGAATAAGACTCCATTTGAAGAATGGGGCACCATTTCAGCAGCTGAGTGGGACAAGTTCGTGGCCAAGATGACAACTCCTCAAGCTCTAGAAAGGAGGAAGAAGATGTCGGACCTGGCGAAGAAGAACATATATCCACACAGGTTAGGGTCAAGTGGATACGCCGGTCACGAGAAGAAATGGCAAACTACGGAAGAAAAGTTTGCGGCCGAAGACAAACCTTTGATTGTATAGCCCCTAAATAAGCAAACTAGAAATTGGGTGTGGGCAAGAACTTCGGGGCAAGTGACAGAAGAGGGTGAGATGCTGTTGGACTGTCCGGACATCCAGAATGTGACCACGTCTCTCCAACAGATCGTCCAGAAGGAGAAGACCGGTGAGTTCGTTCCTCGACGGCAGCATGATGAGCTGACTGAAGCTTTGAGAACTGCAGAACACTCCGGTAGGGTCAGAGGAAAGTCGTGCAGGACGAATTGGAAGGTAGGGTTTCCACAGGAAGCCCAAAGTTACAAGAAGCGCGACGCCTACAAGGCCAAGATGCGCCAGGAAATCACAGATCAAGTCACACAACAAGTCACCCAACAATTCTACAGTCTTGCCACACAACATCCTCAAGCCTTCCCTGACCTAGTTCCTCATGGTTCGCAGTCGACACAGATCCCAAGCTCTGTTGGGTCGGTAGAAAATACAACCTACCCGGTAGATAGTATAACTGGTCCGACACCATGCAGCCTTGTCGTTCCGATAGGGAGAGCAGGAAAAACAAAGGAGGTTGCGTCTAGATTGGTGATACCTGGGAGACAGTTCCATAACAGCCCAATTCCGGCGGACTATGCAAGGGTTCAGGTCGCACGTGTTAATGGCGACCAGATGTCGTTGGAGTTTGACATCCCAACACCAGAGGGGATTGAACTTCTCGGGGATGCGGTTAACGAGTTAATACTCTAGCATCGTCGTGATATCATCCTCACTGGACAGTTCACGTCGACGACACCAGCTCCATCGGTGCCAATTACGGCTGCACCTCCTGCACCGCCGTCCCCTCCGATCTGCACTACCCCACCCGGATCTCCACTCCAACAGATATCACCACTTAGAGGTCCTTCTCCACCTCCACAACAAGTAGCACCTAACTCCCCAACTCCCCTACCTCGGCAGCCGTCTCCTGCTCCTCAGTCGTATCTTGCTCCACCCCTTGACGAACATGTGCCACCTCCACAGCCAGATACATCAAAGGAGCAGCCAAAAACCTGTGAAGCCCGCAAGCTCATACCCATTATGGTATCCGCGTACAACAAGGAAAAAATGGCAGAGTATAAGACGCAGATGGTTTTGCAATCTTTCAAGGGTCGAGGGGGTCCGCTAAAGCCAGTTGGACCTTAGTATTCGGATGCATAGAAGAGCGTTGTAGGTCTTGCTGACAAAATGCAATCTTGGACCTCCGATGAAGTGCCTAAGGAGTATGAATATGGCAAGCCGTTTTTGCCGTTCAACTTGACGTGTGAACTCCCATGGCCAATGAGGTTGATGCATGAGTGGTACTTGAGGGCAAGTGAGTTAGGTCTCGGGATGATTACTGTGCATGTCCCAGAAGGCGCTTTCAAGGATGGACCTAACGCAAACTTCGCCTTCAGTTTCAAGGACCTCCACGCATTCTTTAAGATGGATAAAATGGATATCAATCTCGTCGGCGCGTGGTGCCTGTTAGCATTCCATGTACTTCGGTATTGTACATAGTGTGCCAATATAAATGTTAGTTATTCTAACTTCCAAAATTCCATAAGGTCACAATGGGTAGACGCTCAAAGAACCGGGGCCTCAATCGGTCACGTAAATCCAACGATGGTTTGCGAGACGGCCCACACTGTGCGGATATCGGAGGATAGTGCGGTACTAAAGAATAAGACACCTCAAGAGAAAAAATATTACATCAAGCGTCTGCATAAGAGAAAGATGGCTAAGGTGGGAAATTACTTGGCCACCTCATTTCTCGCACACTCCGACAAACGAGTCATCATGGTCCCCTACCACTTTGGGTAAGCAACTTCAACATATTTCCGTTCATATATTAATAACAGCGCATGAAAATATGTCTTACGTAATTTCATAATCCGTGTTCACAGCGAGCACTACATACTATTCCTCGTCTATCCAACGGACCAAACCGTCGTAGTTCTTGATCCGGCGGACTATGACAAGGACGCGTACATGAAGTTCCTATGCTTGCTGAACTTGTAAGTTCGAAACAATTTCCGTTAAGATTCCAACTTTCCGTAAAGATCATTAAAGTAGATTTATCATAATTAATTAATATATTTTTGTAGAGCACACGGCCATTATAAGAAACGTGGCGGGTACGTAAAGAATGCAAGTAGAGAGAAACTGTACATAAGGGGACATTGGCCGGTATGTCAGCATTTATTCGGTACGTACATCACGATTGTCACTTCTTACATCTGACGTGTCCACTTGTGTATGCAGTGTTATAAGCAACTTAGCTTGACGAACCTATACGGTTATTACGTGTACGAGATGCTTAGGGTCAATGGGAGATACATAACTGAGTTTACAGATGTAAGTCATTAAACTCTCCTTAGATACTGCAAATAGTTCATTAAACTTGACTGTAACACAAATCATTTGTCTTTTAATTTCCATAGCTCCCGAGTATCCCTTATAGCGCAAGCCGGTTCGATCAGAAAACGCTTATCAACTTGTGCGCGGACTTGTGCCGGTTCATTCGTCGCGACATCTGCAATCATCTAGGAGAATTCCATGATCCTCATAGCGAACTTGCTACGGACCCAAAATTCAAGAATCTAAGAGAGTGGGAGAGGCAACATGCTGTGGACTAAATGGATGTATTTGTCGCGGGGGATACTTGTAATAAACCACTATACTTTCTATGTAATATGATTTAATTTGATGTTTCGGCTAATTTTCCATCTATTGTCCCGTGAGGTCAAATTATACCGACCGCACGGGATAATAGGTTATCCCAGATGGCTAGCACGTGCTAGCCATCTAGGATAACCTATTATCCCGTGCGGGCCACTTAATTTGACCGCACGGGATAATAGATTATCCCGTGCGGTCGGCCTTATTGTACCACACGGGATAATAGAATATCCCGTGCGGTCTGTATAACCAAACCGCACGGGATAATCGATTATCCCGTACGGTTGGCCCGCCCGCACGCGAAAATAAAGATTTTCCCAGACGAGGAGCTGCAGGCGGGCCGGGCGACCGTACGGGATAATCTATCCAATCGTCCGGAATATTGGGTATTGTAGTAGTGATTCCAGGGAGGCAGCCGCCGGTTCCAACCCAGCGCATGCTATCGGCTTTGGCAACAGTGGCAACAATAGCAGTTGCCAAGCCGTCAACCGTGGCCGACATCGTAACAACTATAGCGGCATGCAACAGCCGCAACAGTTGGCTGCTTGGCAACAGCGGACAGTCGCCCCTCCGCTCAACCCATGCAACGGTACCCTGCAAATGTGGCCAGTGTTATATTTCTTAATGACATTACTAGAAATATAATTCCTATAATTCCTAGCAATGACGTAGAAATATTCATGGTATATTTATGTTACAGATATGATCCGTAAGCGCACGGATATACCATTATAGCATTTCACCCGGAAGTATTTTAAGGTATCGTATTTATTTAGTCCCAAAGAAGATACGATAACAGAGTCATATGCTAATAGTTTATATATTACTTGTATGGCAACATATCCTATGCACACAGGCCCTCACGTGTACACACGTGCACACCAACTAAAAAATGTCACCAAAAAATCTAGAAAAAATCATACACATACTTTCAATTGTATTACACCTAGGGTTAAAATCTTAACATCAAATTCATTATATTTTAGCCGTAACGAAAAAAAAAATCTGACAGTTTTAAGGTTGCAATTTTGTCAGAATTTTATCTTTTTTGTTATTCTCTATGTAGAATGAATTTGAAGATGCGACTTTGCACGTAGATGTAATATTATTGAAAGTATATGTATGAATTTTCCTAGAATTTTTTGTGATAATTTTTAGTTGGTGTACACGGTGTGTACATGTGAGGGCCTGTGTGCATAGGATACGCTCCCTACTTGTATACATCAAGGTCTATGCGGGGGTTAATTAATTCAAAGGGTAGGATAAATGTGACACACAAAAGAAAGAACTAAGATACTCTCAATAAAATATAATCTAGGCTAAATGGAGAAAGAATAAGAAAAGAATCATTACTATACTTCTAGTATACAAACATCTTTAGTTTACACTTGCTAGTATACAGTTATGCAACCAATACCCCTAACAGTGCCCTCATGGTGTTTTAAGAGACCATCCTTGATTGCTGAGTTCCTTACGACAACTTTTCATGGTTATCCAACTGGGGCTAAATACAGTGTAGTACCCTTCCAGGAAAGTGTGTTAGGAATATATACTAACGTGGAGGAATACCCGTACTGATCACTGTCACCATCAGCAGCCCACCTCTACTATCGCGCAGCATTTATGTCCAGATAATGACACTTAATAATCTAAGCACCACGCTTGCATTACTAAGTACTACTCAACATCCATGCATCCGACATAGAGCAACCGAACACTGCGACATTAAACCTACACCAATGCACCTCTCTGGTAAGCTAGCTACAAGAGGATAGGTGAATGATTGGATGAGAATTTGATTCGAAGACATCATTTATTGGATATACAGTTTCTATGCATAGTACTTATATGACATTACAAGTATAGAAACTACTAGCTAGTTTCTAGGTTGGGGATGGCCTGAGTGTACGAGAGTTTTGGTCTTTTCGATGGGTATGGTTTTTAGTCTCCTGATGAAATTGCCCCTCACTAATGAGGATTGATCTGCTAATCAATGTTTAATCTAGATCATCCATGAGCTTTGATATCCGTGCCTGGTTTTCCTTTTAGAAGCATAGAAACACATCAGGTCATCTCTGATCCTAACCCATTATATATTTTTCCACACTATCGAACTATTTGTTTAAGCGCTTTTAGTGAAATACATGTAGAACATAAAGGAAAAAAAATTGACAAATCATGCTTAAAAATGTATACGCAAAGTGAGCATATATAGTTCAAACGTATGGGAAAAAATTGACAAATTATACTAGAAAATGAATACGTAAAGTGAGCATAGCTCAACTTGCTAGTTTCCTTATGATGGACCATGAATACTAGTTCGGGTTTAAGTACTATATTATATTTGATACAGATACAGATGTTCGTATTTACGATTAATTATTCTTTCACCAGTAGACGATGTTCGTGTTGACAACGAGATGCATGCCTGTAGAGATTTTTGTCATTTTCAAGATATACCGATCTAATTTCAAAGGTTCTTAGATGGGTGTACGTGTGTGCTTTCATATGAGTGAGTGTGCGCGTGCTACGAGCGTATGTGTTTATGATGTGTTTCTAAAAAAAAAACTTAATAAAAGTATGCATCACTTGCTGAAATTGAGGGACTAACAAAAAGTGGTACTGCCCTAGGGCATTGCAAAAATGTCGCTCGTTATATATTGCTTCCATTAAAATCTAAAAGGATTTTTCATATGAGATAGCTGAGTTGTTGTAAAAATTCTATGAAATTCATTTGTTCAAAACGAGGCCTTAGCTTTTGGCAGACTAGAAAACTTAACTCTTGGCCTTGATATTTAATTCACCTGATCTGTAGCTCAGTATTTGTTGACGAGTGATCTTCCTAGTGGAGTAATTGCCAGATGTACTTTAGTAATTAACTTAATTAGTTGCAGCTTGCCAGACGGATCATGTCTTCCAAATGGGCGAACGTGCGCCACTAGCGGATCTCACGAATAGGTAAGGGAACATATATTTCTTTCTTCACAGGTACGCGTATTGTTCATCTCTTTCCTTTTTTTCCGTTTCACTGTTTTCGTTTTTTCCGTTTCTACTTTTAAGGTGATTAAGTTTCATTTTTTTTAGTTTCCTCTTTTACGTAACCCATAGTGTTTTTCTGTTTTTTTCACACCGTTTTTTTTTCCAGATTACCTTTTTTATTTGAACTATTTTTTGGAAACTTTCTACATGTAGACTTTTTTATACCCTTATATATAGACTTTTTATATAAAATGTTTTTATATATAGACTTTATGCATATAAACTTTATGTATTTAAACTCTCTCTATATATATTTTCTATAATATATATATAATATACATATATATACATATACATATACATATATATATATACATATACATATATATATATATATATATATATATATGTGTGTGTGTATATGTATATGTATATATATACCACATAACCGCCGTTAACCATTGATCGTTGAGGAGGCGTATTCTCAAGGGACCCATATCTACAACTGTGTTAATGGGGGCGTGGTTTGGTAATATGCCAATTTGGCCACTATTAGTACATAAAATGATTTCTTTCACTTCACAATCCCAAATAATTCACTTAGGAGTCAGTACATAAAGATTTAATTTCATTTCTTCAATTTGTTCTCCTCTTCTAAGTTTATAGCTTTCGTGCTAGCTTCATCGATGTTACCCACCAAATAAAAAGCCTGTTCGGGTAGGACGTCTAATTCTCCGGAAAGGATTAGTTGAAATCCCCTAATAGTTTCTGCAAGACCAACATACTTTCCCGGAGAACTGGTAAAAACATCTGCCACAAAAAACGGTTGTGATAAGAAGCGCTCAATTTTTCGTGCTCTTGCTACAGTTAAACGATCCTCCTCCGATAATTCATCCAACCTAAGAATTGCGATAATGTCCTGAAGTTCTTTGTAACGTTGTAAAGTTTGCTTAACTCTTTGCGCAGTTTCATAATGTTCGTTGCCAACGATCCAAGGTTGTAACATAGTTGAGGTTGAATCTAAAGGATCTACTGCAGGATAAATCCCTTTGGATGCTAATCCTCTGGAAAGTACGGTAGTAGCATCCAAATGTGCAAATGTTATAGCATGAGCAGGGTCGGTCAAATCATCCGCAGGTACATAAACCGCTTGGATCGAAGTTATAGATCCTTTTTAGTATAAGTAATTCTTTCTTGCAAAGAACCCATTTCTGTACTAAGAGTAGGTTGATAACCCACTGCAGAGGGCATTCTCCTTAATAAGGCAGATACCTCCGATCCTGCTTGAACAAAACGAAAGATATTATCGATGAATAGAAGCACGTCTTGCTTATTAACATCTCGGAAATATTCTGCCATAGTTTGGGCAGTCAAACCAACTCTCATACGAGCTCCTGGCGGTTCATTCATTTGGCCATAGACTAGAGCTACCGTTGATTCCTCAAGATTTTTTTCATTAATTACTCCAGATTCCTTCATTTCCATATAAAGATCATTTCCTTCACGAGTCCGTTCCCCTACTCCGCCAAATACGGATACGCCCCCGTGAGCTTTAGCAATATTGTTGATTAATTCCATGATGAGTATTGTTTTACCTACTCCAGCTCCCCCAAATAGTCCGATTTTTCCTCCACGCTGATAAGGAGCTAAAAGATCGACCGCCTTAATACCAGTTTCAAAGATGGATAATTTCGTATCTAACTCGATAGAGGCGGGCGCGGATCTATGAATAGGGAATGTTGCACTAGTATCTACAGGACCCAAATTGTCAACAGGCTCCCCAAGAATGTTGAAAATTCATCCAAGAGTAGCTTCACCGACAGGAACACTGAGAGGAGCTCCCGTGTCAATCACTTCCATTCCTCTCATCAACCCATCTGTAGCACTCATAGCTACAGCTCTAACTCGATTATTTCCTAATAATTGTTGTACCTCACAAGTTACATTAATAATTGTTGTACCGTCAGTGTCTCGACTCTTGACTACCAAAGCATTATAAATATAAGGTAACTTGCCCTGGGAAAAGTGACATCCAGCACGGGTCCAATAATTTGATCGATACGCCCTGTACTTTTTTCTTCAATTGTAGAAACCCCGGGACGAGAAGTAGTAGGATTGGTTCTCATAATTATCACATAATTTTCAAAAAAAAGGAATTTATCGAAATTTTGATTTTTTTTTCTTGTTGAATAATGCCAAATCAACACCAAAAAAATATCCAAAAATCCAAAAGTCAAAAGGAAATGAATTAGTTAATTCAATAAGAGAGAAAAGGAGACCAGCACTTGATTTCGTTGCCCAAACGAATCCCATTCAATCGTTTACTCATGGAATGAGTCCGTCGGAAAGTTCAATCAATCTTTTTTTCATATACATTTTGCCTTTTGTAAACGATTTGTGCCTACTCTACTTTCTTATCTAGGACTTCGATATACAAAATATATACTACTGTGAAGCACAGATTGCTGTCAACAGAGAATTTTCGTAGTATTTAGGTATTTCCACTCAAAATAAGAAAAGGGGGTCTATTAAGAACTTAATAAGGATTAGAAGTTGATTTGGGGTTGCGCTATATCTATTAAAGAGTATACAATAAAGATGGATTTGGTGAATCAAATCCATGGTTTAATAACGAAGCATGTTAACTTACCATAACAACAACTCAATTCTTATCGAATTCCTATAGTAGAATTCCTATAGCATAGAATGTACACAGGGTGTACCCATTATATATGAATGAAACATATTATATGAATGAAACATATTCATTAACTTAAGCATGCCCCCCATTTTCTTTAATGAGTTGATATTAATTGAATATCTTTTTTTACGATTTTTGCAAAGGTTTCATTTACGCCTAATCTATATCGAGTAGACCCTGTCGTTGTGAGAATTCTTAATTCATGAGTTGTAGGGAGGGACGTATGTCACCACAAACAGAAACTAAAGCAAGTGTTAGATTTAAAGCTGGTGTTAAGGATTATAAATTGACTTACTTTTTTTAGGTCAAGAGATTCGTTGCGAGGTCACGAATCATATTACAGGTCTCATGGTATATCTCAGTATAGAAGATGGAATTAGCGATATTTTTTTTGTTTATAAACTCCCCCGGCGGGTGGTTAATCTCAGGAATGGCGATTTTTGATACGATGCAAACGGTGACACCAGGTATATATACAATATGCCTCGGCGTCCTTCATTCTGCTTGGAGGAGAACCCACCAAGCGTATAGCATTCCCCCACGCGAGGATTATGCTTCACCAACCTGCTAGTGCTTATTATCGGGCAAGAACACCAGAATTTTTACTAGAAGTGGAATATATATTATGCAATTAGAAATTTTACTGGATATTTTCTAAAAAGAAAAGAGTTCAATGAAAACAAACTTGGAAAAAAATAAAGCATTTACGGACAGAAACGACAAAACAGGTGCAAATGGTGATTAGGCGCGTGATTTACATGATTTAGTACGAAGAAAGGCTAACGGTTCGTGAGATTCGTCTCCCACGAACGTTCGTGTGCTAGACCTCCCCCCAATGATATCTGAACCCTAAACTATGTATACGATCGATTTCTTCATGCATAAACCATACTAGGGCTGGGGATTAGGGTTGGTTAGTGCGTGTAGTTTTTCGTAAAAGCCCCTCGACTTTCAAGTTTTACAGAGCGGCCTTATTTAGCGATTTTTCTCTGTTCCGCATGGAATATTTGGTCTTTTGAAGGTCCGAAAAGTAAAATTACATCTCAGGGTACTGTTTGCAAGGGACCTAAATCGAATTACGCGCGAACCGGAGAACTTTTTCGCAAAATTCCATCACCCCGCGAACTTCCCTTTACTATTTCTATCCTATGTAGCGGGCCTCCTCGCTCGCCCCTTCTGCGGCGCTTAATAATTCCCCGATTAGTGACATGATCAGTTGCTAGCACATACGCCCAAAACTTTATCGTATATCCATACAACATACATATATAAATAAATAACATGTTCACATAGTTAGCGAGTGCAAAATATCATATACAATTGTTGGGCCGACTAGCCAATTATAAGAGTTTAAACACGATGGAATAAGAGTAGCAACATAAATAAATACTAATAAATAAGTTCTATGGTATGTCTCATTAGCCAAACCACGTTTGCACTATGAGTCAGCAAAGAAATCGCAGAAATCTCTGATACACGGGACAAAAGAATTCATCGTTCGATTTACCATCTTTTCCTGGATTTGCATTTTACCAGATTTCTTTGGAGATCTATACAATTCGCGTTTGGATTATACCCTCCATATAGTATAATCTCATATGTTTGGGAATTAGTCTATGGGTGTTAATAAAAGAGTAAAGTGCATTGGCGGTCCTTAATCTGGTAGGCCTATGTCATAAGTCCATAAACTCTCAAAATACATATCCAGGTCCCAGAACTTGTCAAAGTATATCATCTAAGTCCCAAATCGACACATCCCCTCTAGGATCCTACGTGGCGCTGATGTGGCATGTCACATGGACGAGACATGTCAATTTCTTTTTTTTCTTCTTTTATTTTTCCTTTTCTTTTCCGTTTTCTTCTCATTCTTCCTTTTCTCCTTTCTTCTGCTCGGGTCACATAGAAAGGAGAATAAAGGGGGAAAAGACAAGAAAAAATGAAAAAGGAAAAATTTTAAATGGGTCCCATTTGTCAGTCAAAATAATGCCACGTTATGTCTGTGTGGCATGCTACATTAATGCCACGTAGGATCCTGAAGGAGTTGTGGTGATTTGAGACCTAGATGACACACTATGATAAGTTTTGGGACTTAGATATGCATTTTGAGAATTTAGGGACCTATATGACACACCCCTACAAGTTTAAGTTTAAGGACTGCCCGTACACTTTACTCTTAATAAAAAGATCAAGGAACTTAACACTACTAGAAAAAGTATTTTTGCAGGCCGCCAAAAATGATTTTTTCAGGCGAAGGGGAGGATTTCCTGCAGCCCAACGACTGCGAAAATTGATGATTGTTGCCGTTGGGGCAATGGCCCGCCTGCGAAAATGCGTTGAAAACGCAAAAAAAAAAATCGCGGGCGCCGCCGCCGCTGCCGCCACGCGCCTTGCCGCCGCTGCCCTCCCCCAGCCGGAGCCGCGCGGGGCGTCGTCGTCGTCGCTGCCTCCGCCGCCCCCGCCGGCCTCCCCCTCCCTCTTCCGGCCAGATCTGGGAGGGAGGGGGAGGGGAGCCGCCACCGCTCTTCCCCGGCCGGAGCCGCGCCGGGCGTCGTCGTCGTCGCCACCGCAGCCGCCTCACGCCGTCGTCATCGCCGCCACCCCCGCCGGCCTCCCCCCTCCCTCCTCCGGCCAGATCTGGGAGGGAGGGGGGAGGGGAGCCGCCACCACCGCCCCTGCCGGCCTCCCCCCTCCCTCCTCCGGCCGGATCTGGGAGAGAGGGGGAGGGGAGCCACCGCCGCCCCGCGCCACCGTCGTCGTCGCCGCCGCCCCTGCCGGCCTCCCCCCTCCCTCCTCCGGCCGAATCTGGGAGGGAGGGGGGATTTGAGCCGCCGTCGCCGAGCCGTCGTCGTCGCCGCCCCGCGCCGCCGTCGTCGTTGCCGCTGCCCTTGCCGGCCTCCCCCCTCCCTCCTCCGGCCGAATATGGGAGGGAGGGGGGTTGGAGCCGCCGTCGCCGAGCCATCGTCGTCGCCGCCGCCCCGCGCGCGCTGTCGCTGCCGCCCCGCGCGCACTGTCGCTGCCGCCACCGCCGCCGGTAGAGGGAGGGAGGGGAGGGGAGGGGAGGAGGACGACGCCCAGACACGCGTTGAGGGGAGGGGAGGGGAAAGTGTTTGAGGGAGAGAGAGAGCTGAGTGAGGGAAATGAGTGGTGGGGAGGGATGGAGGAGAAGATAAGACATAAATTTTTGGGGTAGGTACCATTTTCGCAGGCGCGGTTTGAGTGGTCCGCCTGCGAAAATAATTTTCGCAGGCGTCGCTTAAGTGGTCCGCCTGCGAAAATCAACTTCACCCCGATTTATATTTTTGTAGATGGTCATTTGGCTTCAAGGGTTATGTCCGCCTGTGAAAATCAGACCCCTATGTTGGGAAAAATGCATTTTGTAGTAGTGTATTCTTGTCGGAGCTTCCACTGTATATTGGGCTCTCTGACTTATTATAATTGAAATGGTTTGTGATAGATCACCTTTAAAATTTTACTTGCAGGTTCTTTTCAGGGTAGCATATTGGCTCCGGGAATGTGCTCAACTATAAAGGCATAATGATCATATCAAGTTAGCTAATAAAAGATGTGTGTCGTAAACTTGAGTCGACGATCATGAGGCTCTTTGTCAACTTCAGGTGGAGATTCACCAATAGAATTCAGTAGTTGTGGGGCCTTTACCTTACTTGGTTTTTATTAGTTTGTTTTTACTTTTGGTTTTGTTATTTTGGATACTTACTCACTGTGTGAGTTTGCTTTTTGTATGAACCTTGTGATAATTGGCTGTAACTCATGAGCAAAGCCCGAAATGTTTTATTTCATTATTAAAAAACAAAGAATTCATCATACACCTCATCTCCATCTAAATTTAGAAACGACACCTTAGGCTGTGTACACCCTCACAAGGTGTAGAGGCCGGGTTTTTTATAATCCATTATCTAAAAAAAATTTAGAAACAACACCCACAGTAGATGTGTCTTTGTGCGGGGTTGACGGGGCAGGGGGGGCGTGTGACGACTGCGCAACGCGCACTAACGCGGTTGTCTAAACCAGCCACCGCAACGTTGCAAAATGACAGTGCCGCCACTTACCACAACATTTTTCTTTTCCCAAAAATAGAATCATGCTACGCATGCACCACCTGTAATAAACACAATCACACGCAAATTTTACCCTTATCACATCAAGAGAAAAAGGGTTAATTGGATCATACCACTGCAATTTTACAAAATTAAAAAAATACCGCTAATATTCATCATATCGGCTCTATGCCACTGAAAATTTTTAAAATTAAAATCATGCTACTCCAGTCCCTTTTTTCATCTCCTCTCAAACGCCGTCCCTGTTTCTGTTTCCCTCTTTGTTCGCCCTTCTTCGTTATCCCCGTTTCCGACGTCGAGCACAGCAAGGGCGGTGGCGGCGCCCGTCCATCACGGCTCCGTGGAACGTGCTGACCGGCAACTTCGCGCCTGTGGATGAGCTGCCGCCTGTGGGTATCGCCACTAATCCCTCTCAGTGATTAAAAAAATTAACTAATCTCATCAACGCAGGGGATACTATAATGGTGCGTTCGTTCCTAGGGGGATTGGGTGAGAAAGCCCGTCATATTCCACGCGCAAGTTTTCTAAACTACTCAACGGTATATTTTTTACAAAAATTTTTTATATGAAAGTTGCTTTAAAAAATCATATTAATCCATTTTTGAAATTTAAAATAGTTAATACTCAATTAATTATGCGCTAATGGCTCATCTCGTTTTACGTATCTTTCTAAGCTTCTCAATTTCCTTCTCCTCAAACTCACCCTAAGTGCAGCACGCTGTATAGGTGTCCGGCGAGGAAGCATGTGGAGCGCGACCCCGCCGACCCGTCGATGCTCATCGTCACCTTGGAGGGCTAGCACAGCCACAGCCCCGCCGTTGGCTAGGACCCGCTGGCAGGACCCATGTGGCGGAGGAGTCAGGGGATTTAGCGATTTCGTTGTCTCGAAGTCGGGATTTCGACCGGGTGGTCGTTAGCTATCAGTTTCGACCATCAATATTACTAAAATAGAGGAGAACTAGTTATGCTTGCAATACATATCTATGTTATAATAATAATATTCCACTAGTATTGGGCTCACTAATCTTTTGCAGAGAATAACCATAAAGTGGAGGAGAATCGACATCGAATCAGACGATAAATCAATCGGACGAGGTCGAGAATCAGATTTATGTATGAATGGGACAAGAACTCAGAATTGACACGATGAACTGTACCAAAATTCACAAGTCTACACAAAGGAGCAACAGAGGAGGCCACCTGTCGAGTTTGGGCCAGGTGGACCCAGCCCATGGGTTAGTATAACATTATGTTTATGTTATACTTATTATACTACTAGCTTATCTGGGAGATGCTTGGTACGGGTATAGTGTTTACTTATGCAATTACTCTATATCATGACGATGATATTAGAGTAGCATCTGGTAGTTTAGGCATGGTGTCTAGATTACGGGATATCATTATTTGGGGTTATATGCTGCGCATGAGAGGTGGGTCGCTGATGGTGACAGCTTAGTATGGGTATTCCTCCGCGCGTGTATATAGTCCTTAGTTAATTTCCTGGTGAGGGTATTCCTCCTTATTTAGCCCCGGTTATATGGTCATGATGGGTTGTCGTAAGGAACTCGGCAATAAGGGATGGCTTCTCGAAGTACCAGGAAGACATCGAATAGAGGGTATTAGCTAGTATGTCAGATAACTAGGATGTATGTATAGTATGTATACTAGAAGTATAGGAATAGATTCTCTTTCTATTTTTGTTTCCACTTAGCTTAGATATTTTAGTATGAGAATGAGTAGCTTCCTGCTTGTATGTCAATCTATTCTTGGATTAACTTAACCCCTGCTTAGACTATGATTATTACAAGTAACATGTAAATTATTAGTCAGGTTCTCTCTACTATGATCTTCCCACGGGATTAAATAAATACGATACCCTTGGAATACTCTCGGGTGAAATGCTACAATGGTATATCCGTGCGCTTGCGGATTAACTCTGTGACCATAATATACCAGGAGTATTTCTGCGCAATTGCTGAGAATTATATTTCTAGTAATGTCGTTAAAAAATACCAACACCGGGGTCAAATGGGGAAGAAGACGGGCTGCCGTGGCGGCGGCGGCGGCGGCCGGCGACCGCTCGCCATTCAACCCTGTCGTGGTTCGAGGTGCCGGTCTTCAACATCATGCACTCGGTGAACGCGTGGGAGGAGGCCGGCGGCGAGGAGCTGGTGCCGGTGGCGCCGTCCATCTCCATCACTGCGCTCCCCGGCGCTCCCTCGACGACCTCCCCGCCGACGCGCATCCTCACCGTCGTCCACCGCGCGCTCCCGCACCTCCGGGACCTCCTCCGCTCCCTCAACCACTTCCCCGCTGGCGTCGCCGTCTTCCTCTCCGACCTCCTCAGCCGCGGCCACCGTGACCTCCTCAGCTCGCTGGCGCTCACCGGAGATGAGGAAGGAGGGATGGGATGTGGATGGAAACGGGTGTCGCCGCTGCCGCCGTCCTTGCCGTGCTTGACGCCGAGCAAACTCGGCCACCGGAAGAAGGGAGAATGAAGAGGGAGATGGAGATGGAAGATGGAGATGGCATTTGAGAGGAGACGGAAAATGGGATGGGAGTGGTATGGTTCCATTTTTAGAAATTTCTAGTGGCATGTAGCCGATATAATGAATATTAGTGGCATTTTTTTAATTTCTCAAAATTGCAGTGGTATGGATCCAATTAACCTAAAGAAAAAACACATTCAACTGAAACAAAAAAATCTAGGTTTCATACCGAAGAAATAAAAAAATCAATAAAAACAATGTGGAATAGTTATTTTAATTTTTTAAAGAGTTGCTTCTATTTTTTAAAGAGTTACTTTGTTTTCATACATAATTTCCTCTAAATTTTATTCTCATTCTTAAATCAGTACGGTAGATATTTCTAGAAGAGTTACTTCTATTTTTCAGAGTTTACTTAGGGCTTCAACTCCAAAATTTAGCTATAGGTGTTGGTTCTGGAGTAGAGTTATGGAGCTTTCTAAACTCAGCTCTACCTCTCTAGTTTATTTTGTGAGAGAGCTCTACCCAGCTCCGCTCCCCTTTTAGGTAAAGCTGAAACTGTTTGGCTGAGCTCCAGCTCCAGGAGAGATAGGGTCTGTTTGGTAGAGCTCCAACTCCTAGATCCTAGTAGCTCTAAACTCCAACTCTGGTGGGAGCTAGCTCCTGCAGGAGTTCAAGGTGGCCCTCAAAGTTTTTGGCTAGCTTCGTCAACTCCAGAAATCATGAAAGAGAGAATATTGGGGAGATGACAATACTACCCTTGTGGTTTTGCTGTTTACTTATTGCTGATGTACGATTAATATCAATTGATTATAAGGCATAAATATGATTTTCAAATTTCTCACCAATATATCAATGCCAATTTTCTGTAACAATTTTCAACACCACAAGTATGTAAAGCAAAAAAGAATGTACACATTACTAATATATGCTCTGTCATGATCCCTTGATATTTCAGCAGCAGAACATTGAGAGGTCTTTTGTTTGCAATATACAATTAGCTGCTAGCTGGGTATCTTTAGGCAACAAAAGGTTCTTCCAGATAGAGGATGACATAAATTATTTTCTGTTGTCCTGTGCAATTGGCATGACTTTGCTGCATGAAAAACAAGTAACACTCTAAATAAGTGGTGAATGAATCCAATAGAAAAAAGAACCTGCGGTGTCAAACTAAAATACAAATACATCTATTGGTCTGGGATGAAAGCAGGGGAGTTGAATGACTAGCCATCAAGTGGAGCTCAAATATTCTCTAATCTTTTGAAGACATTCTAGTGGCAAACAACTCATAACTTACGTTTTTACTGACTTGACTGCATATGTTTTACTTATGAACATATAAACAGTCCAACCAAATTCAGACTTCAATCAATTCATCCTAGAGATCTATCTGACATTTGACAACCTTTATTGGTCAATCTCATGCTAGAGATCTATAATAGAGGTTCATTGCAAGCATAACATATGGCATATCACAGATCCAAAACTGAAAGGCAACACATTCGTCATTTTCAATCAGAAACTGAAACTGAAATACATTTTGAAACTGAAACGCAAATACATTCTGAATAGAGGTTACTAGTTCTCGGATGATACATTCAGACACTCACATCACACTTGCGCTTATATATATGCAGCACGCATGGTTACATCCATATATGCATCACAATGAACTTTAGACAACTGTATGCATCCATATATACATCCATAGTTATCGTATGATCAAGTACATCCAAACATCCATATATGCATCCATAGTTAATTTTCTTGTTTCATTTTCTACCGTACATATCTGGAAACCTTGCACACAGATTTGGAAACATTTACACCGATGTGAGAACCTTGCAAGTATGCACAATCAATCCACAAAGTAGTAAACCAAATCACTAGGGTTTGGAAAATACCTTGCACACAGATCTGGAACCTTGCAAGCCACCGCCGTCGTCGTGCTATGATTCCGCCGCGGTCGCCGTGCTGCGTCACCCCGCTGCTGTTGGAATGAAAACAAACAGCGTTGGTTAAAAAAAAGTCAAGACTTCCTTGGAAAAAAATCAACAATTCAACACGGTCTACATTCTAACTAGGACTCTAAAACCAGAGTAAATACAAAATATATAGAGACACAAAAGCTCAAAATGTGAAAACAAAACAGTGTCACACCGGCGTCAGTCACACTATATCACATACAATTATCGGTGCCACGCTAGAATTTGTCAATCGAATCTGATAAAAATTGAAAATCTAAGAGCTCTCCAACAAAAGTTTCTAATTTATTAAAAGCTACAAACATTTTTTTTACTAAACATGAATTCCTCTACTACTTAAAAAGAAAAAAATGTTTTCGCCGTTCGATAATCCGAGCAACACCCAGATCGTTCGTGCGCTCCCCATTCTTTTTGCCGTCCCGTGTAAGCTGCGTTCATATATCGATTTAGATTATGTTTGCACGGCAAGGCGAGACTGCGCAGATTTTTCCCCTATATAATAATGCATGCACCCGCCGGCTACACTTGTCCGCAGATCGATTGATCGACCGTGCAGAAGATCAGATCATGATGATGGGTAAAGCGGCGGCGGCGGCGACAACAACGATGATCAGTGGAGTGGTGGTGTAAGTATTGGTGGAGTCGGATGGACGTGTCAGCTATGACAGCATGATGGCTTTATCATGTTGCAGATTTGTTGCTTTATTTATCCAAAACCACCTTCGGGGTAGTATGAACGATTTTACAAAGTTTAATGGGTTAGAAGTCCGGTTTTAAAGTTTAGGATGCTAGATAGACTTTGATCCAAAGTTTAGGGGGGTATTTGGACTTTTTCCTTTGTAATAATACACCTTTGGACTTCCAAGATTCGACACAACAATTGGTTGATCCGTTATAAAAAAAATGCTGGTAAGTTAATGCAGGTTCTAAAAATCAAAATAAACTAAAAGTTGCAGTACGTTTGTACTAGAGTTTGAAATTTTCTACCTTGTGTAAGTTTAGTCTATGCGTTGTGCTTGTATACATCTTACATAGTGAAAACAACAAGCTTTCTTACACAAGAATGTGCCACATCATCAAAAACATATCCACCGTTGAATAAAGAGTTTAGATAAATAATAACAATGGCGCTAGAATAAAGAGTTTCATAATTAGCTTACCACTAGAGTAAATGTTCTACACATTGATTTTAGCTCATCAGATCCTTGCACGGATCCAGCAACCTCGGGTCCTTGGATTGACGACGGCGATGGGGTCATGGCGGGAGAGCTTCGGTGTGGATCATGGGGTGAGGATCACTGATAGTGTGCCCCCGCCCTCCCAGGTCTAGTGGCGGCAGTTCCGGGTGGTGGGCCTTGGAGCGGTGGATCCGGATCTGGTGACGAAGGCAGCCGGGTCACGGCCCACCGCTGGGAGAGCTCTAGTGCGGGCTGCGGGTGAAGGATCCATCAATGGAGCTTGGGGGAGAGGGGCAAGCTGTGGCGAGGCTAGGTATGGATGGCAAAGTTCCTCCCACAGCCGTCGGTAGGCTTTGGATGGCGCTCGTTAGCCTTGCTGCGCCTACGCACTAGTTGTCGTCCACCTCGTCATTGTCGCGCCCGGAAAAATACCTTTTCCAGGACGCTAGTGTATTAATCCCCGTCCCAGGAAAACCCGGGGTATACCACACAAACATGATATAAAAGACACATCTTCATTATATCGATAATATTTATTATTACAAAGGCACTTCAGGCCTAACAAACAAAAATAAACAGCAGCGGACTAGCGGGCCTACGGCTCCATCTTCACAGGCGCTCAACTGGGGTATAAGCCAGGAAAAGATTTCTTCAAAGATTGAGCAAGAATGAGTACAACCACAGTACTCAGCAAGCCACACCGGCAGATGAATGATTAATGCAAGGGGGTACAAGGGGATAATAATAGGGGTTAAGTTTTGCAGTAAACAGCACTTAAAAGTCACTTAGTTGCCCAAAGCTATTTTGTAAAGACGATTCTAGAGCTACACAATGTTATTATTCAAGGCCGTGAACCCACACGGACCTGTCTTAACTCAAGGCCTACGATGATTTAGACCGAACTAGCAACCAGACCCAGGTCCCAGCTCGTCCCAAGCCAACCCAGGCCAACCATTCCACATTTTAATTGTTAAGCAGGTTTTAAGAATTAAAACACTAACTTGGGTACATTGCTAGGCTTGCCCATAACCGAGGGCGCGGCTATTCGAATAGATTATACTCTGATCAGAGATGTACATATTTACCCACAAGACATGTCTTCCTCACGTGTAACCACGTGCCACATACCACCACGGCATACGGATGGAAGACGTGACATAGTTCCCAACTCATCCTAGCCATAAACAAGAGTACTGACCCAACTCCGCCTACGGCCGGAACCCCCGAGACAGGTAGGCAGGATAGAGCCCCTAGCAGCAGAACACCGGCCCTGTGCCATGACATCTCGACTACCGAGCCGCAGCTCGTGTAGCCTTCATTTGTCCTAGAGATGTCCATCGAGCCTCGACTTCGTCCATCTCCATCCGTGTACCTTTGTTTATGACCAGACTGAGCCACAAACTACGCCTTACCCACTAGACATGTGGAAGTACGGTAGTGCTTTGCAATAGAGGCCCGAGCTTAATCCTTATAGTACCCGAAGTGCGACTAACAAAACCCAACCACGCACGTCGAGCCCAGCCTAAAACCGTTTTGAGGGTTTTGAATAGAGGGGGACGTGTGTGTCCAATTCCAACATAAGCCAACCATTCCATAGTGTCCAAATGATATGAGAATTCTCAAAGTCTAAAGTTATAAAACCACCTAATGTTGCCTAATTAACCAGCAAAGCATCTACCTAAGTTCATACTAGTGGAACCATGAATAGAGTACCCACTAGTTGGGGTTTTATTTTTCTAGGGTGAACAAGGTAATAATAACAATAGCAATAATAATAAGGTCATAACAAAGGTAAATAGACATAGCTAAATAAAACAGTGATAACGCGGGAATTTAAATAAAGCGGTAATGCAATAATTTAAACCAAATAATTTTATAAATTGGGATTCAATATGCTCAAGGATGATGCGACTTGCCTTGCTCAAAGAGAACGGCCTTTCGAACCTTCGGCGACGACCGCGAACCACGCTTCGGGAACCTTCGGAACGACAGAAGCTACGCGAAGCACACAAGCAAAGCTACAAGCCTATAAAGAAGCAATAACAATACATAAAAAGAAAACACAGGGTTCTTTAAGTTATAACAGAAATTAAGAGACTTGAACAGGTCGATTCGGAGTTCATATGACGAAGATATGATCATCCGAAGTTTAATGCTGTTATATGGAGATTTGTGGATTATTATAATTAGGTTTTGCAACTATAAAACATGTGTAAGCGCTAACCTGGAAAAGACAGGAAGGCTGCACTGTTGACATGCAGACCCCACATGTCAACCTAATGGACCACGGTAGACCGAGTACATAGAGATGGTCCATGGGTTGACGGAAGCGGACCCCGTGTGTCAACCGAGGCGAGTGGCCGACAAACGGACTCCACTGGACACCACGCGGGTTGCACACGTGAAACCACGCGGCTACCGAGCGGGCACACAAACACGGTCACCACACGCACAAGCGAACGATTACAAACACCGGTACACGGGTACCGGGGTCGACCACCGCACAACGGGGATGGGGCGACACCGAAAGGACGAGGACGGGGCAGCGAAGGAGAGATCCTTACCACCACGCGACGAGGCGTGGGAATGACGATAACGAACGGGTGCGGCTGAGACGAACGGCGAGGGGACGACTTCAGCGGTGATCCTTGCACGAAGGCGGGACGCAGCCGGCGCAACGCTTGACGACGCGGAGCCGAGGACGAAGACGACGACGGGGCTGCAGCGGCTCACTTGACAGAATGCGGATGACGGACGAGAACGGCTTGATGGAGCGACGAACGCCACGACGACCGGGAACGATGAGAGGACGACGACGACCGTGGCCGGCGAGGAGGCGACGAGGGCAGCCGGCAGCAGCTGCACGGAGGCGAGGACGGCGTGGAACACGCCGCTGCGATGCCGACGATGATGACGGCGCAGCGAGACGACGAGCCGGACGACCGACGGGACGTCGACGACGAGGACGAACGGTGACAACGACGACGGACCGCGGAGGGGTTCGGATGGAGGGGAGGCGATGCCGAGGACGGCGTCACCGGCTCGCCGTTGCGATGCCGGAGGTGGTGGCGACGTCGGCCGGCGCACAGGAGGAGACGCGGCAGAGGCGGCCGGAGGCGGAACAGTGGCGGCAACGCCACTGTTGCCGGCGGGGATGCACTTCCGGAGGTCTCCGCGGGAAATGGAGGTCTGGCCGGGGAAGGGGAGGCGACTGCGACGCCGGGCGAGGCGACGGCACGGCCGGGCGGAGTGCTGACGCGACGGTAGGGGCAGCTGGAGTCGGCCGGCGGCATGGGAGAGAGAGGAGGACGGCGGGGTGAGGTGATGAGGCCACGGAAGAGCGCGGGAGGGGGCAAAAACTGGAGAACGGATCGAGGGGGTTCCATTTTATAGGATAGGGGAGGGAGCCGGGCACGGGAGAGGTGGGAACGGCGGCGGAATTTGTGGCCGGCGGCCATGGAAGGCGGCCGGGGAAGACGCGTCCGTTCCCGACGATTGGGGGCGCCATTCAATGGGGAAAATGGGGGAAATCAAAGAGGATTGATTAGGGAATAATAGCCCCCAATCAATTTGGAGTTAAAGCCCTTGATTCGAGCAGATTTGGAGGAGGAAGAGGGATAGATTTGAATGGGAGAGATGAGAGGAGGCCGGCGGCTGGAGGTGGGAGACGGGTCCGACAGGCGGGACCCGCCTGCCATGCGCGGTCAACGCGCGTGGGCGCGCGCGTGACAGGCGCGTGCGGCGCGGCCTGGGGAGGCTAGGCTCCCGGCCCAGGTAGGAGGGGGCAGGGCAGGGCAGTCCGGGAGGGGAGGGAGGATTGGAAGGAGTGGGCCGGGAGGAGGAGGAGAGGACCGGGATAGGAGGGAAAGAGAGGGAGGAGAGGGAGACTTTGGGCTGGGCTCGGCCCAAAGGAGGAAGGAGGGATTATTTTTAGTTTTTCTTTTTAGTAAACTTTGGTAATTGTTGTTGTTGCTTAATAAATAATTCCGTTGCTCTGAAAATTTCAAGTAAAATTTGAGGGCTCCTTTTAGACCAAGGAGAATTTAACGAAAATTCTCCGGGCCACATTCGAATTTTTCTTGTACGCATTTTAATATTTGCCAATTTCTTTTCGAATTTTAATTAATTCTATTATTCCTTTTAGAGAATGATTTTTAATTCGGGATGAATTTATCAGGACGTGACAGTTATCTTCGCCAGTTTGTTGATTTGTTGCTTTCAACTTGTATTGTGGATTTGTTGTGTATGAACTTGGGAATTTACAATCTATGAATTTGTATTGAAGATGAAATGGTTGATTTTGTGCATAGGCTTGGGAATCTATCGATTTGTGATCCAATCCCGGAATTTAATGAATTGGAAGCTGTGATTTGTGTTTGTTTTTTCTCTTTTTTTTTCTTCTGAAAAAAGGTTATCACCTGGCAAGTCTCTAAGGCTAACACCTGTGATAATCAGATCTTCACTGGTGGTGCCACTAAAGAGACCGCCTGCCAAAATCCTTTTTCTTTTCTAACGGGCATGTTCCGGCTACGAAAATCATTGATTGCTAGCGGTTGGCATTGCCGTCAGAGAAAATCGATGTTGGCTGCTAGGAAAAATGGTCTTTGTATTAGTGGATATTATGATTTTGTTTTGCTAACATATCGTTGTTAATATTTCTTACTATCACAGATAAGTCCGCGAGCCCATGGAATACCGCTGTAGCACTTTCCCTTAGAGTATACCCTTTCCCTTAGAGTATTCCAAGGGTATTGAATATGAGGAACATGTGTATATTATCTACGACCAGGATTTCATGCAAGGACACTAACCTAAGATAAATTGGCTAGAGAGGATTTCTATGTCTTTTAGTTAGTTAATTAAGTTAAAGGTAAAACTCTATCGTATGTTTCGGGCACCAGCATGCCCCTGGTTTGCCAGGCTAAGTCTGGTCTTGAGCTCTATGATGTACCCGAATGTGGAGAAATACGAAGGACAGACATAGTTCTCACCACCTGCCGCCTACCTCACTTTCCGTGGAGCACACAACAAACGAAGCTAATTTCTAACCTAGACACCACGCCTAAGTTATTAATTACTACTTTACTCCTTCTTTATCCAGAGTCCTAGTACTAGAGCACTCAGTTGCACACTAAGCGACAAACCCGCACCGATGAGAATATATCTCACTTAAATAAACTAATTAAAGAACATAAAGAAACTCGAACACTTACTTTGATAAAGGAAGCATCTGCCGAGTTACAAGCGAGAGAAGAAGGCCGACAGTCCCAGCTTTCTCCAAAACTCCATTGGAAGAATGCTGACACTCCGGCACTCTACCATAAAATTCTGGGAGGAACTCCAATATTTCGGGGAACTCCTTCCGGAGCTTTCCTTCACTCTGTACCAAACTAACAAACTAAATATGAAACTATAAGTGACTTTGTACTCTACTTGAGCTCAAAGTTGTGTGTGTTGAAGTGTGGATGGAGACCTCCTTTTGTAGCTACTAATGATGGTTGGAATGGCGGTTAACCCCTCACAACCATCATTGGGAGTCCATCATGACCCTTCATGTGTAAGGTGGAGATGAGGTGGGCCAGGAGTTGTTCGCCGAACCAGGGGTTTGGCTGACCCTTGGGCCCCACCTTTCTCCACTGGCTTTCTCCAGTAGCTTACATGTGAGCCCTTATGACAAGGATGGTTTGGCCCCATTTTAAGTCGGTTTCGGTTGACTTGTGAGCCTTCTAATCCTTGTACTTGCGCATGATTGGCTAGAGGTTCATTTTCGTCTCATGTCGGGGGAATTTCTTCCTTAAATAACCTGCATACATATATTAACCAAAGTTAGTGGAAGTGGTTAGTAGTAAACTCCTACCACTAAGTTTTGATAGTACATTTGATATGTTTTATGCAGGAGTTGATAGTACATTTGATATGTTTTATGCAGGAGTTGATAGTTAAAGTTTGCACTTAGCGACCATCAATAATCGCATTTATCATACTTGTACATAAATTTGATACATTTTTTGCTGCTTCAAAGCTGTTTGCTCTTTTGGTATACACTCAGATTGCAATTTTTTTAATTATACGGCAGACGCACACGCAGCACACCACTACCCCCACAACATCACCCTCACACACTCGCAAATGCGCCCATAACATATGCTCAAAGAGACGGAAACCAGGGGCATATCCCTAATCTTGATTGCACATTTTTGCATGAACTACTCTTGATAAAGGGAAAAGGACATATCCTGCCTATTTTCTAAATACGCGTTATTCAAATGCTAATAAAGCAACATGGATCATATAAATGTTTTTTACCTTAATTTTGAGGATCTATGAAAACAACATCCAGTAGAGAAAATAAGAATCTCCTCTATTTCTATGTGTTGATGGAACATCGAAGCATCGAACACTACATCACCAACAAATACTACATCCAGTAGAGGTGAATCTGCACTGTGGAGCTGAGCGGCAGAGCACAAAGCAGGGGTCCAAATCCAAGGAACTCCGAACGATTCTGCCCCAGCCAACATGATTGCCATAGTTTGTAGCCGTGTACCCAACCAACATTGGTCTCCCAGTATTATCTAAAAAAAACATTAGTGTCCCAGTGTCTCCCATGCCCAGTCAGGCGCCATGGAATACTTGCTGCTCATGTTCTCACGGTATCAACTAAACTATACAAGAATAAGCTCATGAAATGCTCATCCTGGCTTACATATATATACATATACGTATACATACATACATCTTTGTGTCACTCATGTCCCTAGAGAACTGCAAGAATTTTCTGCTTGTTTTCACCTAAGCGTACCGTCGCAGCTTGGCAGTGATGTGCTTTTAACCCTTTCTTTTGTTTCAAGATGTTACTGCACTGATCATTAGTGTGGTGGTGGTGGGGGGGGGGGGGGAGGTGGGGGTGCGGCGGTAAAATATCGTACTGGGAAAAGAAGAGGATTTATCATGCATGTGGGTCTGAAAGCAATGGATGGTTTTAAATTAGAAAAGATCGATTCATATATATTATTGGGTGTAAGAGCGTCACCAATAGTATCTTAATATCACACTACTAAAAAAATATTTTTTCATGGAGGCCAAAATAGGTTTTCATAAGAGACCAGCGGCACTGCCAATGATAATACAATATTTCCGGTATCGTTTGCCAACTAGCTGCAAGAACCACCGGATTGAGAAATAAAAGAAGGGGGAGGAGGGGAAGCGGAAGGGAGGATGGACGGGGGAGGGGGGGGTGGTGTGCGCACTTTGTTGACGATGACGACACTGCCGCCGCTACAAGAAGTGTCACCCCTTCCGCCTCCGCCGCGTCCTCCTCTGCCTCCACGCCAAGCCGCTACACCGCCGCCGCCGCCACCACGAACCGCCAGGAAGCCGAGCCTAGAGGGAGAGTGAAGGGAGGAAGTCTGGATAAGGGAGAGAGAGGATATATTTAAATAAACCTAATAGGTGGCGATTCTAACCCTAATAGATGCCGGTTTAGGGTTCAAAACCGTCATCTATCTCCCTCCCCCATGTAATTTTGTACTCTCTTTATTAAATTTCTTTCTTAAATTTTTTACATTTTATTTCTTAAATTTGCATTTGTCTATAAAATAAGCCTATTGCTTAATATGTATACCTTCTCCTATATTTTTAAACAAAAGTATAAAGGGCAAAAATAAATAAATAATAGAGCGCACATAATATGTTCCAAATTTTGATGATTTAAATCAAACAGTAATTGCACAAATCAGTACATTAATTTACAAATTAATTGAAACCATAACTAGTAGCCCTTCTTGATGATCGGTCCGTACATACAAGGCTTCTTTATCTTGTTGATCTGTTTCCTCGCTGTCCGATTCGACATCAGTTGTGCGTGGCGGTTGCTCGTCGGGTTGATCGTAGTCTTCTTCATCAACAATATTATCCATTCCAATAATATTCCGTTGCCTAAGAATACAACATGACATGGCCTGGTAGATTTCACAAATGATGGATGCTGGTATTTCTTAACGACATTACTAGAAATATAATTCCAAGCAATGGCGCAGAAACACTCTTGGTATATAATGGTTACAAAGTTCATCCGCAAGCGCACGAATATACCATTGTAGCATTTCACCCGAGAGTATTCCAAGGGTATCGCATTTATTTAATCCCGTGAGAAGATCATGGAAGAGAGAATTTGACTAATAATTTATATGTTACTTGTAATAATCATAGTCTAAGCAGCGGTTAAGATAATTCAAGGGTAGAGTGACACATAAGCAGGAAGCTACTCATTCTCATATAAAATATCAAAGCTAAGTGGAAAGAAAAGAGAAAGAGAATTATTCCTATACTTCTAGTATACATAGTGTACATACATTCTAGTAATCTGATATACTAGCTAATACCCTCTATCCGATGCCCTCTTGGTACTTCGAGAAGCCACCCCTGGCTGCCGAGTTCCTTACGACAGCCCGTCATGACCATACAACCGGGGCTAAATACGGAGGAATACCCTCCTCAGGAAATTAACTTAGGACTATATGCACGCGCGGAGGAATACCCGTACTAAGCTGTCACCATCAGCGGCCCACCTCTCATCCGCAGCATATAACCCCAAATAATAATATCCCGTAATCTAGACACTATGCCTAAACTACCAGATACTACTCTAATATCATTGTCATGATATAGAGTAATTGCATAAGCAAACATTATACCCGCACCAAAGCATCTCCCAGATAAGCTAGTAGTATAATCAGTATAACATGAACATAATATAAAGTTGGTACTTATATACTCGGAAAGTATTTCAATACCATAAATGTATAAAGAAGAATATTCTAAATAAAATACAAAGCTTACAAAAGAGGAAAGGAAAGCTACTAGAGCCATACTCTAACTCTTCCGAAGGTTTCCGGACTCCGATTTCTACTCTATTCCTATTCCAATAGCTTAAGACTACTAAACTAACTTGAGAGAATATGAGAGAGCTCTTGCTTGAGGTGTGTGTTGAAGTGAAGAGAGTGAACTCCTTTTATAGGTAGGCAATGACGGTTGTGATGGTTGAAATGGTCGGTAATACCCTCCAACCTTCATTGGGGATCAATCCCAGCCGTCCATCAAAACCTTGCATCCATCGGCGCTGCGGGAGGTTCGGCCGAATCCCCAGGTTTGGCCGAACTAGGGGCCGGCCCAACCAGCCCAAGTTTCGGCTGGTGGCCTCCTCCGTTGCTTCACATCGTAGACTTGTGAATTTTGGCCCAATTCATCGTGTCAATTCTGAGTTCTTGACCCATTTATACATAAGTCTGATTCTCAACATCGTCTGATTGATCGATCGTCTGATTCGATGTCGATTCTCCTCTATTTAATGATCATTCTCTGCAAAAGGTTAGTGAACCAAAGACTAGTGGAATATTATTATTCTAACATGTATATGCATTGCAAGCATAACTAGTTCTCCTCTATTTTGGTAATATTGACGGCCGAAACTGATCTCTAACGACCGTCAACAATGGGTCCTTGACATAGAATATCTACTTAAGAGATTTTGCTAGCACGAATGGCTCATCTTCATAGCCAACATCATTTAGGTCAACGATGATCATCCCATGCTTATCATCCTTCATCCCTCTAGGAATTCTTACCCACTTGCGTTTGAATAGAGGGACTTTGAGGGCTCCGTAATCTAGTTCCCAGATTGACTCCATGAAACTGTAATATGTCTGCTTGTTGCCGCCGTCATGGTAGGCATCGATATGTACACCAATGTTCTGATTTGTACTCTTGTTGTCCTAGGCCTTGGTGTAAAAAGTATACCCATTCGTGTCATAGCCTTGGTACGTGTGGATTGTGTTGGAGTTGGTCACTATCGTTGTCTGCAGTTGTCAGGTACTCCATCAACCTTTTCCCAATTTGAAGTTTATGCTTCTTCGTGAACCATGCCTCGGATTTCCTAGGATTGTCTATGCGGATTTCATCCAAGTGCATGTCCACGTATGGAGCCACCAAAGCCGATTGCCATAACACTGCAAAATGGGCTTGTCTTATGTTTTCTCACTTGGGGGCAACAATTATTTTGTGGCCTAATGTTCCTTTTCCAAACGTCTTGCCCTCGTGACGGTGCATAGCTACACCGATGGGTTGCAAATCCATGTAATCTATACAGAATTCAATGACCTACTCTGTTCCATAACCCTCACGATGTTGCCTTCTGGTCTCGATCTGTTCCGGACATATTTCTTTGTGATGCTCATAAACCTCTCGAAAGCCCACATGCTATGCAGTTACATTGGCTCTAGGATCTTTACTTGTTCCACAAGATGAGCAATGAGATGCACCATGATATCAAAAAATGAGAGAAGGAACAACATGTCAAGATGGCAAAGAGTGAGAATCACGTCCTCCTGAACCTTGTCCAATGAAGCTGGATCGATAACCTTTTGGTTAATCGCTTTGAAGAACTGGCACAACTTGATGATTGGGTCTCGGACCTTATTTGGAAGGATACCTCTGATTACTACCGGTAGCAGTTGCGTCGTAAGCACATGGCAGTCATTTGACTTCATGCTAACCAACCTCTTATTTTTTATGTTAACCAATTTCTTAATGTTCGCACAGTAATCAGATGGGACTTTGACACCCTATAGACATTCCAACATACTCGTTTTTTCTGCACCACTAAGAGTGTAGCATGCTGGAGGAAGGTAGTAGCGGCCATTTCCTTTATCCTGAGGATGCAGCTCTTTCATGATATTCATATCTTGAAGATCTCCCTGTGCTTGCAAGGTGTCCTTCATCTTGCCCGGTGTGTTCAACAATATCCCGAGCATGCTTTCGCACACATTCTTCTCCACGTGCATCACATCAATCGCATGATGAATATTTAAGTTTTCCCAATATGGCAGGTCCCAAAAAACATACTTCTTTTTCCAAAGAGGGGTCTCACCGCTTTGATGTGGATCCACTTGTGCTTCCACTCCCTTTACCAGATACAACTTTGAGATCCTTCACCTCTGCCAAGACGTCACTGCCAATTGTGAACTTTAGATGTGCTTCCTCTTCCCCCGTGCCAACGAAAGCTCAGTATGGGTAATCCTGCTTGAGGAACCTTCTATGGTGCAGGTACACGGTCTTCTGGCAGTGATTCAACCACTTGCCTCCTATTTTAGCCATGCACCTAACACATGCTTTCATGCCCTTAACCGTCTGGCCCGACGTGTTTCCAAGTGTTGGGTAGTCTTGTATTGTCCCCAACAGAATCGCCCGACATGTGAAGTATTGTCGTCCATAGTGTCACAAATCCTCTACCAGCGGCTTGAAGTACACATTGATATCTTTGCTAGGTTGTTTAGGACCTTAAATAAGAAGTGGCATCATGATGTACTTACGCTTCAAACAGAGCCAGGAAGGGAAGTTGTAAATAATAACAACCATTGGCCATGCGCAACGACGACTGCTCATGTTACCAAAAGGGTTCGTGCCGTCTGTGCTGAGCACAATCCTCACATTCCTGATGTCATATGAAAATTTACCTCTGTACTTCCTGTCTATCTTTCTCCATTGAGACCCATCCGCTGGGTGTCGTATTATTCCATCTGTTTTACAGTCTTCGTGGTGCCAACGCATCAGCTTGCCATGTTTCCTATTGGCGTACATACATTCCAAACGAGGGATGACTGGAAAATACCATACAACCTTCATCGGCACTCTTTTCTTCTTCGTTGTACCATTGCTTCTACAATCATCATCCCCGTATCCATACTTTATATCGAGAAGCCTTGCATACCGGGCATTGATCAAGATCTGCAAAATCACCCTGGTAAAGAATGCAATCATTTCGACAAGCGTGAATTTTTTTATCTCAAGACCAAGGGGACATATAACTTTTTTCGCTTGGTATGTTGTTTCAGGCAAGACATTGTCCGTAGGAAGAATTTTTTTCAGCAGCTCTAGCAACTCAGTGAAGCTCTTATCGGACCATCCATTGCTTGTCTTCATGTGAAGTAGAGATAGGACCACCTGGAGCTTGGTGTGCTCCGCCTTACATCCATTGTAAAGTGGAGTTTTTGAGTCCTCCACCATGGTTTTGAACTTGCGATATTCCCTGTCATCAGTGTCAGCCCTCTCCCCGCCGCGCAACATCTGATCTAGCTCAGCTTCACCGTGATCGACAAATGTTTGGTCCTCCTGCTCACAGCCGACATCCTCATTTGGCGCGTCAAAGTAGCCTGCACTTCCCTCGCCTTGCTCCTCTATGCCATGGAAGTTGTCCATAAAACCTCTTGTGAGAAGATGTGCATGACCTCGTTGCACCGGAAGTTGCAACCAAAGCATGGACACCATAGATAATCCGACACATCAACTGAGTTTGTGCTCGTCGCCGTGGCAACGAGGGTCGTTACTCCCCTGATATACTCGATAGAGTCATGATCCACTGTACTTATCCATCCTAGATCCATTACAAATGCAGATGGGTACCTACGAATATTACTTAATGTCAATTAGTCTGGATCATACAAAGAAAAGATAAGCAACATCTACGGCACCAAAGATACAGCTTGAGATGGGTCAAGGTGGCTCCGACAGCAGCGACACTTGGTGACCGCGGGGGAGCTCAAGGTGTCTCTAGCTTAGTAAGATGGTAAAAGAAGAGGAGGAAAAAGAAAAGGAAGAAAAGGAAAAAAAAATTCCATGTCATTGTACACGTGGCGTGCCGTGTAGGCAAGACCACGGTTAAACGAGTCTTTAGACCGGGATGATACAATAAACTAAGTTTAGGGATCTCGATGTGCGCTTTATAAGTTCGTGTACCTAAGTGAAACCTCATGACAAGTTTAAGGACCGTTGGTGCATTTTACTCTAATATAAAACAAAGAGAATAATAATTTATCATTTATTACAAACCGCGCAGAAAAAAAAAGATGATTTCATAATGTACATGCACATTGGAATAAATACAATAAGGAATGACCATTTTACCCCTAAGATAAAATTGAGAATTTTTGGCACAAACCTATGCCACATTAAATATTTCTACTTTTTATCAATGCGAAAAAATATCGAATATATCATGCCATGACTACACATTTAATTTCCATAGTGGTAAAATTAATATGGCATAGATGGAAGAAAACATTAATTCAAATTTAGCATGGCATCTGATAAATCTAAACATAAAAAGAATTATCCCTAAAATACACTTAATTGTTTCGTAGCACATGGTAATACAAATCAACAAGCAAGATTGAATCGGGTGACAAATAATGAATATTTACCTTCAAAACTTCAATCTTCAACCAAAACCAGAAAAAAAAAGAACAAAGCCGCTGCTCTCCTCTAGCTGATCGGGCAAGAATGAGAGGCGCCGCTCTTTTCTTGCTCGATCACCTCAAGTGGGATGGGTGGTTATATGCACTCGGCTAATAGGTTCCGGTTGGGGAGCAAAAACCGGCACCAATGTCTGCTAAAGACAGGTGCCGTTTTTCCATGTGGGCCCTGCCAACGGCTAGTTATTTTAAAGGTGCCTGTTTCGAATGAGAACCGGCATCTATTTCTTTTGTCCACAAAGATGCCGGTTATAGGGTGGGCCCCGTAGTTGGGATGGGAACTAAAAAGATGCCGGTTTTAGTTCTATATCTGATAAGGGTAACAGGTGCCAGTTTTGTTTAAAAACCGTCACCTTTTAGGTGATAAAGGTGACGGTTCTTTTGGTTTTGGCAGGCTGGTTGGGGGGGGGGGGGGGGGGTTGAGAGCGGGCGTGTGGGTGGGAAAGCGACTATAGATGGCTGTTTTACCACTTCCGCCGTCTATAGTGCCGACTTATATTAGCATTTCTGTGGTAGTGCACTAAAAATCAATTCAACAACCTAGAACCAATTTATATATTGTAGTTGATCAGATTGAGATAGCAGATCGATAAAATACAGGAAACTGTGATCCAAACCCTAGATAAATTATATATATTCTTCCACCCATGTTGAGCAAACACGATCAGAAGAAATGATTCCAATAGGAACCAAGATACGTACCAATGAAAACTCATGATCACGCACGTATACTGACCTCGGTGACAGCGGCGGCATCGATGGCAACCGAACAGAATAACTAGTTCTCCTAAATCAAGTCATGCTTGCATGCTGTGATCAATTAATAGTTGACCAGCCGCTAGTTGCCGGCGGTTCTCCCTAGCCGCTGACGCGTAGCTGCATCATCGGCCGCTGCAACGACATCGCACAAGTAGAATCGTGTCAATGGAGAAGACGTGCCAAGCGTATTTGGAACAAACTCTGTGTTGGACCAGCTCTCTTCTGATTGACTTCTTCCAATTACTCACTCCTGCACGTCGGGTAAATTACAGCTAAATATAAAATTGGAGGGTTGGGATCTTCTATTTTTCTTGGTTAACCAACGTGGAAATTTCTAATGAGGAAAAGAAAGCCAAAAAAAAAAAACCTGCATGTACCCGGCGTATAACAATTTTCGCATGCAGTGACAAAAGGCAAGCAGCCCTTGCAAAGATTCCCATTAGCAAAGTCGCCTGCAGCCAACAATTCACAAACGAACCTCTGCTGTTAGCCGCCTCTTTCTCCACCTAATTAATCCACGGTCATGACTAGGTCATCATCAGCACCTGAACAACAATAATTAATTATTACAAAGAATCATGCATGTGTCAATTGTCAAAGGCCTCAAGGGACTATATAAACCAATGATCTGTGCTCGAGTAATAAACCACAAGTTGTTCAAGATCAGCACAGGAGATATATATTATACATAGCTAGTGCGAACTGAATTATGGCGCCCATGAAGGTCTACGGGTGGCTGGTGTCGCCGTGGATGGCGAAGGTGCTGGTGTGCCTGGAGGAGGCCGGCGTCGAGTACGAGGTCGTCCCGTTGAGCTTGACCAACGGCGACCACCGCCGGCCGGAGCACCTCGCCCGGAACGTACGTACGCATTGTCGTCATTAATTCTCTGTTCCTGCCAACTTGATCATAACTGCTTGCCTCTTGATGTTTTCTCCCTGAAGAAATTAAGAAAAATGCAGTTGAATGGTTAACTGACATGTCAATTCTGCAGCCATTCGGTCAGATTCCAGTGCTGGAGGACGGTGACCTGACACTCTACCGTAAGCAACCAATTGTGTTTTTCTTTATTTGTACGACTAAATTTTGCGATAACGAATGAAGTAAATCATCTCCGTTTTTTTTTCATCAGAATCACACGCGATCGCTAGGTACGTTATCGGCAAGCACAAGCCGGAGCTCCTGGGGCTCGGCGAAGGCGGCAGCGTGGAGGAGTCGGCAATGGTGGACATGTGGCTGGAGGTGGAGACCCACCAGTACGAGGCCGCCGTGAAGCCCATCGTGTGGCACTGCCTCGTCCACCAGCACGTCGGCCTGGAGCGCGACCAGGGCGTCGTGGACGAGAGCGTGGAGAAGCTGAGGGCGGTGCTGGAGGTGTACGAGGCGAGGCTGTCGTCGTCGTCGGCCGGCAGGTACAGCTACCTCGCCGGCGGCGGCAGCGGCGACCGCGTCAGCCTCGCCGACCTCAGCCACGTCCCGCTGATGCACTACTTCACGGCGACGGAGTACGGCGGCGTGCTGGGCGAGTACCCGCGCGTGAAGGCGTGGTGGGAGGCGCTGCTGGCGCGGCCGTCGGTGAAGAAGGTGATCGCCGGCATGCCCACCGATTTCGGGTTCGGAAGTGGGAACTTGCCATAGTGCATTAGTTGGCCTGATCGTCTGCCACACTAGCTACATGCTTAATTATGCAAAAGTAATTTTTATTTATTCTTTAATTCCAATAAAATGGAGTATATATCTCCGTGAGAAACGCATGTACTCTACTACCTCCATCGAGTCATTGGAAGAATTGTAATGTTTCTATCATAGTTGCTTTGGTTTATTTGGTTATATCATCTTTAAACATCCAAAACCTTTGTATGTTCCAAAAGATGAAACTACGGTCACAACTAATAGTGTTCGACTACAGATGTTATACTCCAACCAGTCCTATAAATTTTTCTAGTTGATGCTACAACGGTCTCCGGAATATAATGCAGCATTGAGCCACTGACCACTGATTTTTGTTACTCCCTCCGTTTCACAATGTAAGTCATTCTAACATTTTCCACATTCATATTAATGGTAATGAATCTAGACATATATCTACATCAATATGAATGTGAGAAATGCTAGAATGTCTTACATTGTGAAACGGAGAAAGTACAATGTATTTATATATTTGGACAGTTGTTACAGTATATTTGTGGAAGCCAATGATGTTGTAGTTTTCCCGAACAAGCTATCACTTCATCTAACAAATCTAAATAATTAAGAAGGTATAGAACTTTAATGTTTAGACCCAATATTTTACATTCAGTACATCTCCAGCAACTGTAAAATGTTTTTGATTGTTATTTTATGATGAATAATTGGTATATGAGATTATCGGTTTTGCTATTTGGAGATTATTAGTGAAGTGGTTTTGGAGAAGATTGTTTTTAGATGGTGAACAAGGACTGTCAGATTTGAACTGGTGAGACCGGGTTGTCGCGGTATGTGTGTAGTCCGACCGGCCAGCCCGTGGTCTGACCGGCTGGCTCTGTATAGGTTTCGGTTTCTGGTTGTTTCTTTAGATGAATATACTATGCGTATGTAATACTGTTTATGGCTTCTAGATGAATACTATACGTATATAATACTGTTGTGTGCTAACAATGAGTCAAGTTGGAGAGATCTTATGCTCGGATATAGTTTCTTGGTTGATGCATGTGTAGGTGAGTCTTGATGCCTCGAGAGAGTGTTGCCGATGATTGATCTGGAGTCAACTTGGGAGAACATGACGTCCAGACGATCAGGATATCATGCGGGTGGTACATGCACGTGGTTGGTGAAGATTCCATATAGCATACAATGGATATATTTTGTGTGTCTAGGATGCAGAGTCGAATTTGGAAGAAGGCCAAATTTGTTACAATTGGATTTTGTAAAGTTTGTTTTTTGTACGGGAAATATTTCCTAGGGGATTACGACTTCTTGTACAAAGTTGGTTCGTGGCTTTATGCTTGCTACCTTGGGTATATACAAAGTGGGAGGTGTGGCCTCTCGGTATCGATTTTTGGAAAATGTTGAGTTTAGAGAAAAGTTAGGGTTTCAAGTTTATTCAGGATTTTTGTGAAGAGTATTGTTGTGGCACTTTGTAAACACGAATAGAAGCAATAAAGTTTCAATATACTTTAAGAGATATTAAATTTGTGTTTGCTCGAATGTGGTGGTCCAACCGGTGGGACACTGGCTGTTAGACCGATGGCATCGCACCGGTCAAACCCTCGGCTACACGACGGTAGGCAACTTTGACACATCGGGATGTTAGACCGGAGTGACTACACCAGTCAGACTAGAGGTCATCGAGTAGCCAAACTAACATCCATCGATTTGAGTTCGTCGCCGGAAGAGAGGATCGGGAGAGACAAGGGGGAAACGGGAAAGGCGTTGCCGCCGTCACACGTGGTATGGGAGGGCGCCGCCGCCGCCGTCGCTCACGTGCTGCCGCCGCTCGGTCGTCACCAGGAGAGAGGATCGGGAGAGATAGGGTTAGGGTTAGGATTTTCCCTGGTCCACATCTTCAGCGGCGCGGAGGCGATCCAAGCCGTCCAACAGATAAGACGGCTCAGACCGCCTCCGCGTCAGGCCGCATCACTGGTAGGCCGCGCACGCTTGACGGGCCGAGGGCAAGGCCGGCGGGTCTAACACAACACAATAAGAGTAGTTGGAGGACATAAATTAGACTTTATTTTGTGGGCTTAGATAGTAAATGGACTGAAAAATAGCCCATAGAGAAATTGAGATTTTTATTTAAAATAATGTTTGTATTATGAAAATTAGTAATTAAGCTCCGAAAATTAAAAAAAAAATCAAAGAGTGTTATTAATCGTGGTTAATTTAATAATAAAAAATTAAATCCAACCATATCATATTATTTCACCGCCCGTGGTGGGGAAATACACCGCCGCCATTGCTGATGGCAGGAGAGAAAGGGCATTGTATAAATAACTATAATCGTTATCATAATAACATTAGTTTTTTCGTTGCATTTTTCTAGTTGAGATAAAAGAAAGAGAATCGCGTAAAAGAATGAGAAATCTCCCGTTTCTCCCGTTGCCTTGCGCCGCCGCCAAGACGAGTGGCGGCTGAACAGGGGCGACGATCTCCATCTGAGGTGAGGAGAGCAGAGCAGGGGAGGGGATCCTGGTTTCTGATTCATCTCTCTCTCCCACCCCACCGGGACCTGGAAGAAGCTCTTCTCCTCCTTAATTTGAGGAGAGAGAGCCTTAAACCTCTCTCTCTCTCTCTCTCTCTTAATACAAGTAGTAACAGTTTGTCCCAAGTTGGATCCTCTTCCTCATCCCCATCACTATCAGCCATGATCCAGGCCGTGATGATCATGAGCACGCAGGGCAAGCCGCGCCTCCTCAAGTTCTACAGCTACCATGTTTCGATTCTACCCCCATTCACCATCCCCTCCAATCTTCGCCCACCCGACAAGTGCTGGCTCAATTTCCCCACCCAAGACCAATAGCAGCTTAGTTACGTGATTGATGGATGAAATGCTTTTGACCACTTTGCTCTCCTCTTCTATCTGTTCTCTGTTTCACGGATTGGTTATTGATGCAGGCCCCCGAGAAGCATCAGGACCTCGTCCGCGCCGTCTTCCAGTGTATGTATCGCACGCGGTCCGCTTTCCTGCTCTGCACCTTCCAGTGTATGTATCTGTGAAAAGCTCGTTTTGCAGTGTTGTCTGCAAGGCCGGACAGTGTAAGCAATTTCGTCAAGGTTGATGCAATCTTTGGACCGGTAATGAACCTCCAAGACTGATATAGTAAAAATCTTGCTAAAATATATGCACATGCTGGAACTGACATGGAAATTTTGTGAAATCTCCTTGCTCTAATGTCAGTTGATCTCTCTCTTTGTTATATACTAGATGATGCCCCGCGCTTTGCTGCGAGATATATGTTAGATAATGGTGAAATGATGAAAGATTTGGATTGAAATATTATGAAAATGATTTGAGAATGATGATTTAGCATGTGTATGTTTAGTTTTAGAATGAAATAAATTGTACATATAATTACTATATGCTTGCATGTTGAGCTTTGTGTGTTTAATGGATTGATGTCGCATGCTCGCATGTAGGTTTTAGTAGTGCTAATAAATAATATGTTTGCATGTTGAGTTTTAGGTGTTTAGTGGGCATTAACTTTGTATAAAGAAGAGATAACCTGCTACTGCCTTAGACTTTTTGTCAATATGTATGCAATTGCAAACACTTTCTGCAAAAAAAAAAAAGTAAAGAAAAAAAAGCTGACGTCTATACAAGTTCATGTTTCCTCATGAAATTTGTTTTTCTTCTATGTCAGTCAAACTGTAGTGAGGAAACAAACAACTTTATTTAGCAATTTGTATATGATAGCATGATGGTCAACTTCTTCTTTTTTTTTTTTTTGCAGGGAGCGAAATTGATCTACAAACATTTGGCCACATTGTACTTAGGTTTTGTCTTTGATGGCTCTGAAAATGAACTTGCGGTGCTTGATCTTGTGCAAGGTAATCTAGCACATTATTATTAATGAAACTGCTTATTAGTTACTGAAATTGTTGGACTCATGTGACATGCGAACAAGGCAACAGCCATACAGACATGGTTTACACTCGCATACCAAAAATAATTGTTATGTTCATGTTCGGTCATGCTACATGCTTGTTTAGTTGTTTGACCTGCCTTATTTTACATGTTCATTGTAATGTCTCTTATGCTTCTTTATATCAATTCCTCTTTTAGATTCAAACCCATAGGTGATGACTGTGGCACTTCTTTCAGTTTCAGTGTTCATACATTACTATTTACTAGTATTTACCATTCTCCCAATAATTGATGGTTTGCCACTCCTCAAATCCCAACCCCAAACATGCACTGTTTGTTCGTCCAATGCTGGGTAGCTGCTGAACTACTCAGCTCTTTTCACTTCTGTTAAGTCCACTTTAACTCTCGAGCATCTTTCCTATCCTTGAGGGAGTACCATGAGGTACCATGAAGTATGAGGTACCATGAGGTACCAATCTAATCTAACCGTTGATTTAGAAGGGGTATGATCGGACTAAATAAAGTTAAGGTGCCGCAAATCACCGCCCACTCAACCAATAGCAATACCTTGTTCCCGTCTCCTACCTTCTACCTCATCTCCGGCCGCCGTCGCATCATGGCCGCCGCGGCCACGCGTCACACAAGCTTCAGCCTCCGTCGCATCGAGGCCGCCGCGGCTGTGCGTCGCACACGCGTCTGCCGCCATCGTATCGAGGCCGCCGCGGCCGCCGTCGCATCGAGGCCGCCGAGCAGCCGTCGCATCGACCCCGCCACGGCTGCCGTGGCTTCAACGCCGCCGCATAGACGTCGCCGCCTCCACCCGCCACATCCGCCGTCGCAGGCGCATCAACATCGCCGCCTCCACCCCGTCCCATCCGCCGTCGTAGCCACCCCGAAGACTCCGGCATCTTTTCCACCATCTGGTGTGGACTCTGTCGTAATAAGAACTAAATTTGAAATGTGCTTCATCTGGATTTGTTATTTGTTGGTACATTTTATGGTTGAAGAAGTGATGAAGGTGGTAAATTATTTGGCAGGTTCACTGTGCCGTGTACAGTGGAAGGTGTTGGTAGCAGAACAAATATGCTGTATGATGTTGTTGTTTGTCTAAGTTTGAGCTGAATTTACGTTGTATGCCGTGTGCATAAGTTGTTTCAACCATTGTTGTTTGTATCTTGTACAACTTTCATAAAGTAAGTACTTGAACCTTGTTGGTCTAAGTTTGATCTCTGTTCAAGAAGCAGCAGTGCCAGCAATTTTCAGTTTTCAGCATCAAAAAGCAGTACCAAGCAGCAAATTTAAATTTGTAGCAGTAATTCCAGCAAGAGGAGCAATAAGTTCAGGCAAACTGCAATTGTGACACAGTCAATTCAGCAGCATATATGTGTATTTCATCTCAGCAACACCAACTTCAGTTCCGCAGACAGCATCCACCAGTAACAAATAATCAGCAAGCATGCACCAGTAATAAATCTCGCAAGAAGCATCCATACAAAATGCACACAAACAGGGGCATCAACTATGCAAACCATACCACTAGAATTGACTGATAGACATATTACATCGGAACTTCAGTGAACAGAAACACACAAACATCAGCTTGCTCGAAAAGATTGGCTCCAACCAAAGCATTCCATCCAGTTGTGAGGGTTGCTCGCTTATCCTTGAATTTCATCAGTTTCATCGGCATCCAACCATCGCCGGCCTCCCGCCGATGCAGCGCCGCCGTCGCATCGAGGCCGTTGCCCTCCGACCCTGACGAATCGCCACCGCCACCGATGCAGCACAGCCGTCGCATCCAGACAGCCATGCCCGCCGTCGCCGACGAATCGCCGCCGCCGCCAATGCAGCGCAGCCGTCGCATCCAGACTGCCGCGCCCGCCGCCGTTGACGATTCGCCGGGGCTACCCGATCTAGGCCACCATCGGGTCGCCAGTCCAACCTGCTCCCGCCGCCATCTATCACCGCCATGCATTCTAGGGTTTCTTTCTCTCGCTGCTCTAGCCCGTCGAATACGTGGCTTCTGTTCTCTCGCCAAACAGAGAAGGAAACAGAGAAGGAAGGGATGCTGCGTGCGTGATGCAGAATAGACGCGAAAGTACATAACTACCCTCCCACCCACGGTACCGCTTCAAGGCAGAGGTGCGGTACCATGAGGTACAGATGATTTTTGACCGTCCAATGAGGCCTGATCAACTGTTACGATTTGGTACTGCACAGCCTCAAGGACAGTAAAAATGCTCTTAACTCTCCGTTTTATGAGCCATGATTGCGGCAGATCGATTAATCTGTAGAAACTTTATCTTGTGCACAGTTTTTGTTGAAACATTGGACAGATGCTTCAAGAATGTGTGTGAGCTTGACATTGTATTTAACTTCAACAAGGTAAAGCGATTTTCATGTTTTGATCCTTTTACTTTGAATATGCTCCATTGAGGCTTGGCTTGAAGAATATAAAAGGGTCAAGTTAATAAAGCATGCTTAGTCCTTTACAAGAGAGGACCAATATTGTTTTGCTAGTAGATTAGTTTGTTTTGTTAGTACACGAATGGTGAAAAAAAGTAACACTGGAAATTTTTACGGAGAGAGAGAGCTAGGGCCTAAGCCCTCCTTTGGTAATGCTGCCCTCAATCGTCAATACCAAAAATGTTGGCTATGGTGTTGCTGCCATCTGTCGCAGGCAGATTCTTTTTTGTTGAGACAAACGTTACAACAATTCATCCCAACTGTCTTTGCTCGTGTCATGGTGATGATTGTTACTGCTTAAAGTTAATCACTATTCTTATTAGGCTAATTGCAATATCAAATGCAGCTGCATACAATTTTGGATGAAATGATACTTGGGGGACAAGTGATTGAAACAAGTTCAGAGCAAATAATGAGATCTGTAGAAGAGATTGCAAGGTTCTTACTTCCTGCTGCCTTCCCCTTGCACATGTTGCGAGCATGTTTACATGTAATCCTAACAGTATTCGTTTCTTGACACAGGCTGGAGAAACAGTCAAACACAACCAGCCTCATACCGAAGTCGATTTCAGAGCGTTTCAGCCGATGAGCCGTGTCATGGACAGAAACTTTGAAGGCTTGAGCAGAAGAAATCAGATTGCATTTTTCTCCAGTCGCGTTGCAATTCTCTCAAGTCTCGAGCATCTACCATTTGACATGGACATGAGAGCTTGTAGCCATTGTGAATGTCTCTGTGTATCACGCATGAAATTGTAAGATGTGACCTGAAACGTGAATTCTTCTGTACTATCTGGCTTGCTTACCGATTGCAAGATGAGGCATCGTGTCTCCTAGACAAGAAAAGCTTGTTTTGCAAAGGCCGTTGTGTTGTCTTCTGAATTCGATGTCTGATGCATTTATACAGTTTTATTTTTTTTGCAGGGAAAAAAATAAAACTGTATAAATGCATCATCCGTAAGGTCAAGAACAACGTAAGCTCCAATCATACGCTCCCCCTTTCCCCTCGTATACCGCAGGATTTGCTGTAAGGCGTCACTCTAGATTGAAACCATCGTTGGGAATTGCGTTGATCCTGCGTTTGGTATTGGGTCACTGACAGCTAGTACAGCCGCAATTCGATTTTCCTGAAGTCATATCCATGGGGACAGCGGATTTAGCATATAGATCATCCTGGATTATGTCAAGTTCAGACGAACTGCAATGTGTGCCTTATTGTGTTAAGTTTTAGACATTGGGTGTGAATGCATGCTCTGAGCAGGTTTGTTCTCATGAATTACCAGGACTACATGATTCAAGTTTTATCAGGAATGTAACCAATCGTATGTAGCTGTAGAAAACACATTTAGAACTTGATAATATATTCGGAGGAAATTTGGAACGTAAGAAAATTTTGTAGCTTTTGTTTGTGTGCTTTACCTCCAACCCAGACACAATTGCTCATTTTGAGCATAAAATCCTTCAAGATGTGCAGGCATAGCGTTAGGCTTGGGATGTGTCAGGTAGTATTGTCAATGAGCCCCACAGTACAGTATAGTAAAGCTAGAGAGACATATTTCATGATATTGCTGATGCTTTACACATAAGACCTATTGCTCACGCCATTTGGAGTTCTCATTTTGATCTACCTGCTGTGGAAGCATTTACTTGAGGAGGTGCAAGATAATCCTAGCTAGTCAAGCTTACTTCAAGCTCAAATCAAGCTCGACCATGCTTACAAGGTTTGTGCCTTAGCTTGATAAGGCTTCCTAAGACCATATAGTTGACTGAGCTAAGTTCAGCTCCATAAGGACTAATTGTAGTTTATGTCAGCATAATCGTGTATATTATAGGCTACAAAATATTGTTCGAGTTTCAGAATTTAAGTTTACTCAATGAAAGCTCCATCATATATTTTCATTTTGTGGTGAATTTCTTTGAAAACTAAACCATTACTTTGTTTTCAAATTATTATCATAAAGGGCTTCGCCAAAGGGTTTATTCATTCTCTGAGCAAAGAATAAAGATCGGATAGACTCGATGTCGCCGTGCCACAGTCGTTGTTCTTGTTCTCATACTCATCCCCGTCTCTGTCCAGGTCACTCTCCATCTTCTCTAGGCATTCCGTGCCATCCCACCCCTCCTCAATAGCAGCTGTCGGGATATGCCATATGGTGGGCGGTGGGATTTTAATAGCATGAAAATTTGTTTCACCAGCAGTGCTCTTTACCTACCTCTAGTAAAAACCCGATTTTCGCTAGCAGACACTTAAGAGGTCCGCCTAAAAAATAGAGTTGTTTTTTATGGCGGATCTTCTAAACGTCCGTCAGTGAAAATCGGTTTTCTCTAGTGGCTCGTGACCCAGAATCCTCCAATATATTTTTATAAGCGTTTATTTTATTAGTTTGCCAGAAAAATAAAAGGGTCACGCCATGAAAAATCTTTTTCAGTAGTGTGATAGTTGGAGAGTATCGCCACTGTTTGTCTATCGATTCCAAAACGGTCTGATTATAGTCTCTTTACATACTCGTATTCCAAAACTGTTAAGTGGGCAAACCATTCCATTTTTCAGTTTTAGTCTCTTCACATACTCGTATTTCTTAAGCCGACAAAAGGAAATATTATTTTGACGGTTCCGCAACAGGAAAAACTGCGTTAAAAACCGAACATGGTGTACATATTTATCTATGAGCGACCGACAAGAGATGAACCTTATTTCTGTTGCTATATCATCGGAATAATTTGATATTTCTGTGCTTATTTTTGTGTGTCTCATTTCCGACATCCACCAGCATTAATTTTTTTTCTTATTGTTTTCTTACCATTTAATTTCTGGTATTTTTTTCCTGTCAAAAACGATCTTCTGTGATCAGATATAACAAAGAACATTATATAGGTTCATTTGTTTGTTTAACAAGACAGATAGGTACACAGAAATAATAATTTATAAATATACTTAACCAGTACACACAAGTAATATGCAGCACACATATAAGAAGAATACACACACAGTCGAGGGGCATCCATGCCTTCTTATTCCAAGCAAATTAACTTGTACTGGTATGATCGATCCAAGTAGCACATCCAAACAACGCGCGCGCGCGATCACTGGTTTCAAACCTTCAGGGGCGAATGTAGAACCCAATAGCAGAAATAAATACGTCCGCGCGCGCGTAGAAACCGACAATGCGGCCTTTCCCCACAGGGACTTTGAAATCTTTGTCATCCTTTCCACGTTTTCCCCATGGCCCGCCTCTTCTACCTTCGCTGGTGACGAAGGTGAGTGAATTTACGGTGCAAGCCTGTTTTTGCGATGGGAATGGCCCCACTGACCCAGAGACTTCCTTCACGTACTCGTTGGGGTGGAATACGAACTGCATAGACCATCCAAAAAATACGTACAACACAGTCATATATAGAGCCGGTTTAGTTCACAAAAAGAAAATTTTTGAGTGTCACATCGGAACATTTGACCGGATATCAAAAGAGGTTTTTGGATACGAATGAAAAAACTAATTTCGTAACTCCATGAAAACCGCGAGACGAATCTTTTGAGCCTAATTAATCAGTCATTAACACATGTGGGTTACTGTAGCACTTATGGCTAATCATGGACTAATTAGGCTCAAAAGATTCGTCTCGCGATTTTCCCCCTAATTGTGCCATTTGTTTTTTAATTTATCTATATTTAATACTTCATGCATATGTTCAAAGATTCGATGTGATGTTTCTGGGAAAAAGTTTTTGGTAACTAAACAAGATCATAATACACATAGGCCATCCAAAAAGTATGTACAACACAGTCATATATAATACACAATGACTGGCAGGTAGGCACCGAGTAAATTAAATGAGTGTACTATAGAGGCCTCTAAACTTACGTGAGGACGTTATCTAGTTTTTTAGACTCTTATAATCTTTATATTTGCTATTATAAAAATTAAATATTTTTTTGCTAATTGATTTGTACGTCATTCGTATGCAATTCGACATAAGTGTAAAATAACTATTATACATCCTCTCCCGGCCCAATCCAACCGACTGACACCATCCCGCTACCCCGTCCCACGCACGTCCCTCCCCCGATCGACATCTTTTTTCTCTTACTTTTTTTCTGTTTTTCTTTTTCCTCATTTCTTTTCTCCCGATCTTCCTGGTCGTCTCCCTCTCTTTCTGATCACCTCTCTTTCGTCCTTCTTTTTCCTTTTGTTCTCTTTTTTTTTCCTTTCCAATTACTTTCCTCATAAATATTTTTCTTAATTTGAAAGTTATTATTGTTTAAGGTATGTATGAGGTAAGCTTATCACTTTATAAATCTTTTTCATCTATAGTAAAAAAAATTCCACTAATTGAATAATCAAAATTTCAATCTTTGGTTGATAAGAGTATTTCTTTAGAAATATATAGCAAAAAAACTCATGCGCTAACTCATGTAATAGCAACCAATCGATCTATAAGACTATGTATACAAGAGTTTCTTTGTGTGATGATACATGAAGCGAGCACAACCGGGTTTAATGTTATGTGATTTCTAACTTTGTTTTGCCACTGTTTTGTTTGCGTTGTTTCGGTTATCGTTTAAATTGTAAGAGTTTTTATCTTTCACCTATTATAATACACAGATATTTTGCTAGTATATTAATATGTCTTTGAATTCGTCTTTTGTATCATACTTATCTAAATGGGCTCCATTCCGTTCTATGCACTGACGTGATATGCCATGGTTCCACAGGTTAGCCACATAGAGATTTCTTTTCTCATCTCTTTCTTAATTTATTTTTTTCTACATGATTGAGATGGGTCCATCCCATTGATACATAGGCACCTCTATGGCAAGCCACATCAGTGCACGGATCGAGTTAAAGTCCGTTTAGATCTGTATGGCACCCAAAACAACTTATTTAACTATTCGAAAATATATTTTGAGAGGTCATGGATCTAGATGACACACATCCATAAAAGTTTCATGAACGCATGTGTACTTCGTTAAAATTAAATCAACGGATCATAACTAGACATGAAACTAATTAGTTATATATTCATACTCTCTCCATTTTTAACTATATGACGTTATTCAACTATATAAAAATAATGGAGGGAGTACAATATTCTAGTTGATAACCGAATACTTATATACGTACCGCCAGGTGATCGTCTCCCATGGTGCCGCCCCAAGACACTGTCTGCTGGTTCCCTTTCGTGTCCTTGTAGGTGAACGTGAGGTGGTCGATTGTGTCCTTGCTCTTAATCTGGACGGAGATAAGGTCCTTCGGAGTCTCAGTGATGTCATGGCTAGTTCCATTGCCACCCCACAACTCGGTCTTAATAATCCCATCCTTCAGATAAAGCACGAGGCATATATGAACACCCAGTCAAGATTTTTTTAGATAATGAGAACCATATATATATACCCACAAATCAATAGATACTTTATTAAAAAAAATATGGTACTGTCCCATGCACTACAAATAATCCTATCTAAAACACTGTCATCCTTCTCTAAAGCTTGGTCATTATAAGCTAATTTATATCATTGGATATTTAGATATAGTAGTTAGCAATTTTAGAATGTTACTATAATAATTATTTCTTATGCTCATCTTAGAGAAAATGTGTGTCTACTACCTTCTACGAGTACTAAATAATAGAAAAACAACGAAAGCCAAAGTCAGGAGTCTATGATTCAAACTCAGTATGAATTCTCTATATTACAGCAGCATCTATTTCAGTTCATGCCAACGGTTTTAGAGTCACTAAAACAAAGTCGAGTTATTCCTCCATCATTACAACAAAAACCTCATACAAAGATACTTTTGCAGAGTATACTTAAAATTGACCCTCTTTAGAGGTTTTTTGAAAGTTCATCACTGTTCACCAAAATTTCTTACCCCTTTAGTACAGGAGACATACTTGGCATAGATCATGGAAATGTTACATACATTTAACTGAAAGATAATTGAAGTAGAAGAGTGGATGTTAAAAACATACCATTTTGAAGCTAGGGTAACACAAAGTAAAGTAGTATACTGTTAATCGATTGTGTGTCTCCTGTGTCAAGTGTCTTGGTAAAGGTGCCCTTCAGGAGCAATTCATCACGTCTATATATAGGGCAACACTATAAGCTCAATCAAATGATCTCACAAAATAAAACTGAATTGGATTAAATTTGTCATTTCGAATATTGAGAACTGGGCTTAGCTGGCTAGCTTTTGTGGCGTGCCGATCTAATTTATCCCATGTCAGGAACCCAATTTTTTTATGGTTTGACGATGCAGGAATTAGTTCATAGCTAGAGGCCCAAGCCAACTATGGACGAGAGAAACTATATACCAACAATTCATTAGTTTTCTTGGAGTCTACACCTTCTGGAACATTCTATCGTTCGTATACAATAATGCTTCCTCAATCTGAAATGTTACGTCGGTACTCCCTTCGTCCTAAAATATAAAGGATTTTGAACGAATGGAACACTTCATATATATATAGGACTATTTTCCAGAATTATAGTCATATGAAGTGTCTGATCTATTTAAAATCTTTTATATTTTAGGATGGGGGAGTAGTACATAAGAAAGTTAACTTAAGTATACTTAAAACTTAATGTCTTTGCGAAGTCAAATTAATATGCTACTTCATGAAAATAATACGGTGAATATTTTTAGATTGTGTTGGATATAATATGAACAGAGAAAAATATATGTAATTACCATGTATCTCTACATTCATAGTTTCATACTCCCTCATTTGGTTTAAATAAATGACGTCTTCGATAAGATCTTAATCATATCAAACTTTTGAAAACTTTAACAAAGTTCTATAACACATAGTTTGGATGAGATTAATATGTGTGCTGTTGTCTTGGAAACACTACCACAAAACCATGATAAGTGCTGGCTCCAAAATCCCTAAAAATGCCAGATTTGATCATAGCATTGACGAGGGGGATCATCAGTTTCGGATGTGAGCCAGAACCAATGACCCTCCAGGAGAAAAAAAATCATCGATCTAGGCTCGATGAATCGAGTCGATGATTGGAATCCCGAAAAAATGATTCAAATTTCAAAAAATAAAATCACATAATCAACAGTCCGCCCACCCGCTGCCCTGTACACAATCGCCGGTGACACGATCAGAGGGTGAGGGGGCGGGGGGCAGGATGGGGAGGATGAGGGATGTTGTTGTTGTGGGTTGGGGGGGGGGGGGGGGGGGGCAGCTGAGGACGAGACCTGCCTGGTAATGCAACGTTACAGTAACTAGAACGATGCGGCTCTACATGCTGAGGGGCAGTGGGTGGCCAGGTCTGGTGGCCCCCGATTTTTTCTTCGCCCACATCGCTACTCCAATTTTTTATCTGCTAAATTTAAAAACTAGCACCTATGGTTTATTTATTTGTGTCTATTTTTAAAAATTGATACTTATTCTATTATTGTTGGTTTATTAAAAACCAGCAGACATAAGGTGTTATAAGTTTTGGTTTAAAATTTGAGTCCCATTTAGAAGCTTGGGCGGAAGAGAAATGCCTTACATGCGCTGGTTTTATGGAACCGACACATATATGGCATCACCAGTTAAGGATTTTGCATTATGCAGTAGTGAAAATGAAAGTTTGTACTTTTATATTCTCATAGGCTTATAGTTCCACCTTGAAAACCACAATACAACTCTATATTTTTTTACTGAAGGGAGTATTATGGATTCAATAAAAAATTACTACATCCATATTTTAATGTAGGACTCCATTGGCTTTTTATCCAACATTTGATCATTCGTCTGATTCAAAAAATTTATGTAATTATCATTTATTTTATTGTGACTTGATTCATCATCAAATGTTCTTTAAGCATGACATAAGTATTTTCATATTTGCACAAAAAATTTGAATAAAACGAATGGTCAAACGTTGGTCAAAAAGTCAACGGCATCATACATTAAAATACGGAGGGAGTATTAGTCATATATAGTCCCACCTTGAAAACCATAAGAAAAATAAAAGTGATATATATCTTTTATTGGAGGAGAAATAAGGATTTATGCTTAATTGTGTTGAATAGTCCCACATTGGTTGTGGAAGGGCAAAGGACCTAAGATATAAGTGGGGGAACCCCTCACCTCAATGGCTAGCTTTTGGAGTGGGAAAGGCACTTTACGATCCTACAATTGGTATCAGAGCCTGGCTAGGTTAACATCTTTGGCCCAATGGACACAGTGTGTGAAGGCCTGATGGACCGTGGGTGCCTACGGGGCCCGTATACCTGATGGACCGTGGGCCGATGGGGCCCGGATAAGGTGAAGGGGCTGGGGGACACCAATGTATGACGGGGGAGATTGTTGAATAGTCCCATATTGGTTGTGGAAAGGCAAAGGACCTAAGATATAAGTGGGGGAACCCCTCACCTCAATGGCTAGCTTTTGGAGTGGGAAATGCCCTTTATGATCCTACAAATTGGACCTGAAGACGGCCTGTGAGGGCAGTGAGCACTAGTGGAGAAACCATCTTTACTCCTGGTTGAGAACCCCCCTTTAGTCCCAGTTTTCCAACCGGGAGTAAGGCTCCGAGACTAAACATCTTTAGTCCCGATTGGGTTGGTGGTACCAACCGGGACTAAAGATCACCGGCTAGCTTTTGGAGTGGGAAATGCCCTTTATGATCCTACAAATTGGACCTGAAGACGGCCTGTGAGGGCAGTGAGCACTGGTGGAGAAACCATCTTTACTCCCGGTTGGGAACCCCCCCTTTAGTCCCGGTTTTCCAACCACCAACCGGGACTAAAGATCACCTCATTGGCTAGCTTTTGAAGTGGGAAATGCCCTTTATGATACTACAAATTGGACCTGAAGACGGCCTGTGAGGGCAGTGAGCACTGGAGGAGAAACCATCTTTACTCCCGGTTGGGAACCCCTCTTTAGTCCCGGTTTTCCAACCGAGAGTAAAGATCTGGGACTAAAGATGTCCATCATCTTTAGTCCCGGCTGATGTTACCAACCGGGACTAAAGAGACAGTAGCGGCAGTACCAGATGGTCCCTTTTTCTTTTTCTTTTTCTTTTTTCCTTTTTATTTTCTCCCGAATCAAGTAGGCAAATCCCCAAATCAATCCCCAAATCAAACTAACATCCCAAATTCACATCACCAAATCCACATCACAAATCATAAAGTTACTTATACACACAAATCAAATACATCACAATATCTTAAGAAATTACTCAAATGCATCACAGATCCAAACAATGAATCACAAATTTGTAACTTCTCAGTCAAATACATCTAAGTGAATCATAACAAATTAAAAAAAAAAAGAATGCCGCTGCTGCCGCCGGTCGCCACTACCGCCGGGCACGGCCCCGCCGCCCGCTGGCCGCGCCGCCTACCACGGCCATCGCCGCCCGCCGCCGTGCACGGCGCCGCGCGCGGCCCCACCGGCCTTCGCCCCGCCGCCTGCCGCCCTCCGCCGGGCGCCGCCCCGCCGCCCGCCACGGCCGCCGCCGCTCGCCGCCGCACGCGGCCCCGCCGCCGGCCGGCCCGCCGGATGGGAAGGGGAGGAGGGGGGAGGAGGAAGGGGAGAAGGGGGACGAGTTGGAGAATAGGGGATGAAGAAGAGAGTTAGAGAGGATAGATCTGAGAGGGGGTGAGATTCGATCTGTCTAAGTTGTAACTGTGGAGGAGAGGATAAGTGATAGGGATTATGTACTATGTGTTTAACCGGGACTAAAGATCATTAGTACCAACCAGGACTAAAGTGGTGATCTTCCTCGGGCCCCTGACATACATCTGGCATCTTTAGTCCCGAGTCGTGTTACCAACCGGGACTAAAGATCAAAATTTTTATAACCGGGACTAAAAACAATCTTTAGTCCTGGTTCTTTTTAAATCCGGGACTATTGTGGATTTTGCCAGACCGATCAAAGATGGTTTCTCCACTAGCATCTCAATTAATCATCCCAAACTTGTTTTTCATTTGTTTGCCGTAAACATGCAGTACTTGAACCTGATCATGCATATGGACATACCTACTCAACTGTTAGACACTGAAGAGATTCCAGTACAGGCCAGATTAATTAGAAAATTGTGCTACCTGTAGCTGCAGGAATGACCTTTGACTTTCTTCCTTCGATTAGCTAGGGTGGCACAAGGATATATTGCTGTTGAGTTATATGTGACAGCTAGCGGTGAAATCACTATATATTTCCATTATATTTTAAAAACATACGACACTGATTCTTTAACAAAGGGCCGCGTGGTCTGTTGGACTTGGACCGATACTCCGAGTTTCCGACTCCATGGTTAATTACATCTCATCCCATTACTCGTAAGTCAACTTCACGAAAGTTGTGTGCTCATCAACTCACTGTTTTCTCTCCTAGGAAAAAATAATACTCCTATACTACCTCTTCGATACATCGACAAGCTATTTTAAGTTGCTCACTATTGAAACTATAGTGGATACCCCACAGTTTACTATAGGATTTTACAGATCATCCCATGTTATGAGCTCCAGCGAGAGAGCGAATCGGATACGAGTGGAACACAGGAGGACGAGGCTTGGGCAGCCTCTTCGAAGTCCTACCCGTGGCAGCGAACAAGATTACAAGGGATGAGATAAAGAGAAAGGGGTGAGAATTATCAATTTTGCTATATATTTGTCGATAAATTTTCTCCTAAAAATTTGACAGATGTAACACTGTAACTTGCATATAATTACACTGTAACTATAATATAACTTGTATGTAACTTTGGAAAATCTCTCCGTAACATGTTATTTTAGTAAAATGGAGGTCGTGGGAACAAATCCATTCACATATGTGTGTGCTATGATTTTTTTCTTCCTCACCAGAACAAATCTTGTAATAGATCTAACGATTCAAAATTACGTGAAACTAACATACAAGTTACACTATAGTTACATGCAAGTTACAATGTAATTACAAACAAGTTACAATGTAATTACACTACGATGGTACTATAATTACATATGTCAAATTTTTAGAAATTATAGATTGAATCTTGCTTCCTTTATTCATGAACTTCGTGGCTTTAAGTAGCGGTACATCTTAACTGAATCAACTATTAAAAAGCAGGGCTAAGGAGGTTAGTCTTATAAATGGGGTTATTCCTCATTTAGTGGATGATGGTTTTCTATTTTACAGTATGCAAATGATACTATCATTTTTTTGGAACATGATTTATAACAAGCAAAGAATCTGAAATTGATCTTAGCTGTGTTTGAAAAGTTATCTGGTTTGAAAATAAATTTTCACAAAAGTGAATTATTTTGTTTTGGTCAAGCAAAGGATTTTGTTGATCATTACTCTAATATCTTTGGTTGTAAGCTAGGGTCTTTTCCTGTCAAGTACCTTGGTATTCCAATGTATTTTAGAAAACTTAGTAACAAAGATTGAAAAGTTATTGAACAAAGAATTGAGAAAAAAACTTAGTAGTTAGAAAGGTAAACATTTGTCTGTTGGAGGAAGATTGGTTTTGATTAATTCTGTACTTTCAAGTTTAGCTATATTTATGATTTCTTTCTTTGATATACCGAAAGGGGTTCTTCAAAAGATTGATTACTACAGATTACGTTTCTTTTGGCAAGGGGATGATCACAAGAAAAAGTATAGACTCACCAGATAGAATATAATTTGTCAACCCAAAGATCAGGGTGGTCTGGGGGTCCATAATTTGGACGTACAGAATATATGTCTCTTGAGTAAATGGTTGTTTAAGTTAATTAATGAACAAGGGGTTTGGCAGGACTTATTGAAGAGAAAATATCTTCATACTAAGTCTATTACTCAAGTGGATAGGAAACAAGGTGATTCCCATTTTTGGTCTGGTGTCATGAAAGTTAAGAGTAATTTCTTAAATATGGATTCTTGCATTGTGAATAATGAGGAACAAACAAGATTTTGGGAAGACAAATGGTTAGGAAATTTAGCCTTTAAGGATAATTATCCGTCTTTGTATGCTATTGTCCGAAGGAAAAGTTCTTCAATTGCTACTGTAATTAGATCTGTTCCACTTAATGTTTCTTCTAGAAGAGCTTTAGTTGGTTAGAATCTTGTTTTATGGCATGAGTTGTGTGCTTCTATCGTCCATATCCAGTTAAATCACTCTTCTGATAGTTTTCGATGGAACTTTAATCAGAATGGTAGATTTTCGGTTAGGTCAATGTATCTTGCGTTAATCAATAATGGTTATATTGAAAGGAACAAGATAATTTGGAAGCTTAGGATGCCTGTTAAGATTAAAATCTTTATGTGGTACTTACTCAAAGGAGTTGTGTTAACCAAAGATAATCTGACAAGACGGAATTGGAATAGTAGTTTAAGATGTTGCTTCTGTATGAAAGATGAGACTATTCAACATCTTTTTATAGATTGTCACAATGCAAAATTCATATGGAGAGCTCTTCAGTTCTCTTTTGGTTTATATCTCCTTAGTAGCATATCACATATTTTTGATGGTTGGCTTTTGGGAGTGGACAAGAAAGAGTGCAAGCTTATTCTTGAAGGAGCTTCTGCTATATGTTAGGCTCTGTGCTTGTGCATGAATAATGTGGTTTTTGACAAATCACCATCTATTACATATATCCAGATAATTTTTAGGGCAACATATTGGCTCCGGCTCTGGGCTCAACTACAAAGGTCTAACGAAGATGGTGAGTTCATAAAAGTTGTATGTCGGAAGCTTCAGACCACAGTTATCAACTCTTTGCAATAAATGTGTTCTCCTTATCTTAGTTTGGTCTCTCTTTAAACTTTGGTGGTTGTTTTTGATGTCTTTGATGTTTTGTTGAACTACACTCTTCTAGAGTGTTAGATTGTAATAATTGGCTGTAGCTCTTTGAGCAAAGGACGGAATGTTATTCCATTATCTAAAAAAATTAAAAAGGATAACAATTGCTAACTAACTTTATCTAAATGCAAGCAACTCGGAACACTGTTCCTGATCCAGCACGCTCAACCATCCATGTCGCGCGCTCCCGCGGCGCCTTCTTTCGTTCTGTCGTACCACCTAGAATATACGATGCCAACCCTAACATCCCAAAACACTTATAAACAATAAATGAACTAAAGGTAAGACAATAAAGTTCTCAATGCATGTTAGTCTACACGGTTAACATACACAATATATTTATGGTCATAAAAATGACCCAAATAGTATGATTAAGAATCACTACTACAGAAACCCTAATCGGTGCCGGTTGGGAACCTCCCTTAGGTGTCGGTTTTCCCAACCGGCACCACAGAGGTGGGACGCCTCAGGAACGAAAAAAAAAACCGGCTCGATGCATCGAGCAATTTCACTTCAAGAACACATGAACAAAACATGAACATCAAGAACACAACATGAACACAAGATGACGCTACCAGGCCACCGTTGTCGCTTCCGCTCCCATTCACTACCGCCAGGCCGTCGCTGATTCCCCTCCCGGCTAGATCTGGTGGAGAGGCGCGCCGCCGCCTCCGATGTCGGGCCACCGCCTTCCCTCCCACCACTGCCCGCCATCGCCGCCGCCCCTGCCTATCCTCCTGCTGGGCCGCCACTCCCGGCCAGATCTGGCAGAGGGTGCCGCCGCCACCTTCCCACCTGCCACCGCCCGCCGGCGCCGGCCCCGCCTCCCCTCCTGTCGGGCCGCCGCTCATGGCCGGATCTGGTGGAGGGAGCCGTTGCCGCCTTCCCTACCACCACCGCCCACCGCCGCGTCCCCTCCTCCCCTCATACCGGGCCATCGCTCCTAGTCGAATCTAGCGGAGGGCGCCGCCGCCTCTGCCTCCACCGCCGGGCTGCCACCGACGCGCGAGAGAGCCGAGGGGAGGGCGCGAGAGAGCCAAGGGGAAGAGAAGAGGAGAAGAATAAGAGAAGAAAGAAAGAGATAAGGATAGAGAGAGAGAGCGCGGTGGGGGAATAAGAACGGACGCGGCTCCCCATGCGGCTTGTCTCGGTTTTACGGGGTGTCGTTTTTTTTTTTTAAAAAAAGGCACCTATTCCTTTTTACCACAAGGATGCCGGTTCTTGGGTGAGCCCGGCGCCAACTAAAAGATACCGGATTTAAATTAAAACAGGCATCTATCTCTTGGTATTTTGGTGGGCTGACGGGCGCATGGGCGGGAAAAGCACTATAGGTGCCGGTTTTAGCACTTCCGGCATCTATAGTGCCGGCATCTATTTGATGTTTTGTAGTAGTGAATGGTAGTGATCAACGGCTCTTCATTTTATTTCTACTTCCTCCATTTCACAACGTAAGTCATTCTAGCATTTTCCACATTCATATCGATGTTAATGAATCTAAATAGATATATATGTCTAAATTTATTAACATCAATATGAATGTGGGAAGTGCTATAATGATTTACATTGTTAAACGGAGGGAGTAGATGATATGGCTCCATGCATTTTGAGTAATTGGGTCTAACTATAAAGAAACAGTAGATCTACCTGTAACCATTGCGAGTCCACTTCTAACATAAGCCCCGCTCCCTGCGCAATATTCCCCAAGAGGATTATTTCACTGGTGCGCTTGACTGTTAACTTATTTTCGTAATTTGATCCTATAGTTTACTAAAAATGTTGCACTGTACTAGCTAAAAATATTTCTCTCATTATTTTCGCACTATACTCGCTAAAGATTTCATCTCACACCATGCACTCGCTAGAAACTACTCGTTAGAAAAGATAGAGTATTTTTCATTGGTCAGAAGGTTCTGAGATTGTTTTAAACATCGAGATTTAAAACAGCATGCTAATTGTCAAGTAATGTTTTAATATTATTTTCTAATGTAGGTTATTCCTCAATATTTTTTGAAATATGACTTATATACAGGGATGCCAGCCCATAGGGTATTCGTTACCCTTTCTATTACCCATATCTAGACTATTTGAGGATGGCATATGTAAAGCAAGCACCAGATGATCCACCAACTGAAGCAGTCAGGCTGCCTAGGACAACAACTTGGGTCGATAGAATGCATCAGTGAAGATCACCATGTTGTTCTGCTGTTGCGGAAATTCCCTTTTCTGATGTCGCTCATTCCAAATGCATGTAATTAAGTAGGAGGACGTATATTTCTTATTCATGGTGAAATGATGGGCAAATAAATCTGTACCGTGACAACTTTATATGGAGACCACAAAGGGAAGATATAATTAAGAAGCAGGTAATAAATCGCAATAATACTTTTGCAGGGCAGTGCAACTACAAGGCGTACTCTCGTTTCTCTTTGCAGCTCCATCCTGATTATCACCACCAAATTTCTTCCAGTCGATATATGCAAACGGAGCACCTTTCACTGATAGAGAAACCTCCATAAGTTTTATAGGTTCCAGTTTTTTAAACTGACATCAATTTAGTAGAACCAATAAGAATATAGTAATTGTTGTCGGTTCTAAATTAAAATCGGTACCAATAACATCCTCATATGTGCTGGTTTTAAATTTAGAACCGGCATCTCTATAGATGTGCATCTGTTTTTTATTTTTACGAGTACGGAAAAACCAAAAAATTATATTTCATATTTTATTAAGCACATTTTCTTCATTTTTTAATATTCAACCAAGCTAGCTTGTTGCATGGTTCGTCCTCAGCTTACCAATTTACTAGGGCTTCATTTGTTTTTTCTTTCAAGGGAACGGCCATGAGCTCTTTCATTTCATCGATAGAAGAAGCAGAACTTGCAAACATTCGGTTTCGTTTGTTATAGCCCATTGTTTTCCAGAAAAGTAAAAGAACAGAAAAAAGGTAAAGAGTGAACTCAGTCACCGCAAGTCAGCAATCGGTCCTGACTAGGGCGTGGGCCTCATCGTTACATATTTAAAAACAAAAAAAATTCTGAAAAAAATTTATATACGTGTTCTTAGCGATATAGAAGCAAAAGTTGAAAAATAGTTAGTGAATAAAACTTTTATATATGTGTTCTCTGCTGCCATTTGTTGGGCTCTATGGTTGAGTAGAAATGATTTGGTTTTTAACAAATCACCATCTATTTCATATATGCAGGTAATTTGTAGGGCAACACACTGGCTCCGGTTTTGGGCACAGCTACAAAGGTGTGAGGATGATGGAGAGTTCCTAAAGGTTGCATGCCGTAAGTTGGAGTCGATGGTTATGCAACTATTTACCAATAATAGATGGAGGTTCACAAATAGACTTCAATAAATGTGTTCTCCTTATTTTGGCTTGGTTTCCTCTGTTTTTGTTTAATGTGTTTTATTTATCTAAACTACACTCTTTTCTAGAGTGCTACTGTGTAATAATTGGTTGTAGCTCTTTTTGAGCAAAGGCTGGGATGTTAAGATCTAAAAAAAATACGTGTTCTCTGCTTCTCTTTGTGGCTTTTTTCCCATTGATTGATGTCGTCAGTGCAGCAGATCAACACTTGTGCAACTTTGAGGCCCATGTATTTGTGGGAGCTCCGAACCTATAGACTATAATCCTTGTACTCACTACTACAGAAAAACTCATAGAGATCAGCACTATAGGTGACGGAACAGCTAAAACCGGTACCTATAATGTTTTTTCCTCCTCTATAGAGTATAGACTGAAAACACATAAAACCGACACCTTTAAACAATTATAGGTGTCGGTTCTAAAGAAGAACCGGCACCTATAACATAGGTGCTGGTATTTTAAAAAAAACGACACCTTTAATATAATATAGGTGCCGGTTTTCTAAAGAAAAACCGACACCTATACTATAGGTATCGGTTCTTCTTTAGAACCGACACCTATAATAAATTATAGGTATTAGTTTTTTTAAAAAAACGGCACCTTTCTAAACCGAACCGAGCTGAGCAGGCCGACGCCCTATATGCCCTATATGAGTCAACTCTATCTCTCTCGCGCGTGTTATCTCTCTATCTCTCTCTCTCTATCTTGCTTTCTCTCGCCTCCTCTCTTGCTTCTCGTCTCTCTCTCGTCTTCTCTCTTGCGCGGCGGCGGTAGGGTGACGCCCCGGCAGAGGCGTCGTCAGTGGCGGCGAGATGGACGGCGGCTGTGGACTCCCCTCCACCGTATCTGGCGGGAGGGGAGGCGGTTGGCGGCGGCGCGATGGGAGGCGGCGGGCGGCGGCGGTGGCGGTGGCGCCCTCCCCTCCACCGGATCCGGCGGGCGACGGGCTTCGGCGGCGGCATCATGGGAGGCAGCGGGCGGCAGCGGTGCACTCCCCTCCATCGGATCTGGCCAGAGGGGAGGCGGCGGGCGGCGGCACAAGAGGGGCCCGCCGGCGGCCAGCCCCTCTTCCTCCCTCATCTGTTTGTAATTTTTTTATTAGATGTTTTGATCGATTTTGATGACGATTTGTGAATGATTATCTGTGATGTTGTTGATGTAAAAACACGAGGTCTGGGATATCTGCTTAACTCCAGTGCAGGTCCAAAAGCTTGCCTTTAGGTGTATGAGCGTGCCAGTTGATTTGATCCTACAATCAACAAGAAATAAAGACAAAGAAACCGCGGTTAAATCCATAAACGATAGCCGATCGGCTAGTTGCCGATGACGTATCATTTATCTTTGAGCCGATATCATATGTAGATCGATCGGCAGTCCTGAATAAGTAAGAAAGAACTAAATCTACTCGATCGGCTGTAGATATTAACAATATATAATCCTTATGTCGATTTATACTTAAATCAAGTAATTGGGATAGATCGGTCGCCATGCCGAGACAGTATAAATCACTTAGATCGAAATATATATTAACAACGAGACTATATATATTCATAACATAGCCGATCACATAGATCTAACATGTATCGGCTAATACTCCGATATACCAATCTATATATTAAGATATCAAAGCAAGTAAAATATACTAAACAAAAGCCTAATATACTTAAATGCAACAAGATCTTGGTATAAAGGCTGATTTAACATGTCAATCAAGCATATAAGATAGAAGTAGTTAAATCAGGTAAGATCGGCTGAAACCCCGATGCTACCCTGATCGGCAACCAAAAGCAGGCTAGAGATTGAGATTCTAACCACGACTTATAAGGTCAAACTCATCTGATGCATCTATAAGTATGAAAATAAAGACAATATATACACAATCAAGTTGTTGGATGTTTCATAGAGTGGTGGATATCCTATATAGTCTAAGTCAACGTCGGTATTTAACCTAATCGGCTGCCTTCTGATAACAAACGTTAGCCGATTAGAGATTAGATAGCGATATTGCCAAAGATTATATAAGATATATGATAACTCGATGAATTACATAAACAAGATTAGAGTATCATAAAGATGGAAGCACTAATCCCGAGAATGCAAGCCGCCATAACAAGTTTTACCTCTAATTGAAGATCGAAGCCGATGCAGCTCAACCCGAAAGTAAGAACTCGCCAAAACAAAACGAAAGTAAAACGGTGACGATGCGCCGAGATTGTATTGAACGTGTGTTAAATTGATTACATGGGGCTCGGGGTCTATTTATACCCGAGATTACAAAATATGTCCATGTCGGACACGACTCTTATCTCTAACAAACTCTAAGATATCATAAGTCTTTGCGGCAGACTTTTGCCTAAACATATCTCTAAGGAAATTACATGAAATATCCTAATTAATAGATATAATTGCCTTCTCAGGACTCTATCCATGCGTGGCAATCCTCATGAAGCACATTAACTCAACCCGAGAACGTATGTCGTGTCACATTCTCGGATTCGGCTTAATCGGCTAGCCTTGTCCAACTCGAACTCTGCCGTTCCTGGTTGCAGCCGATTCGGACTTTAGCCGATCCTTGCTCTGTTTTCGAAACAATTTCCATCTTGAATTCCACTTCGATCTGACCTTCATCTCCGATACTCAGATTACCAAATTTGGTTGTTAACAGATGTCAATCGATTTTGGTGACGATTTGTGGATGATTTGGGGATTTGGGGATTTCCATTTGATTTGGGCGCATGGCTACGGTGCTCAGTGAGTTCGGCTCGATTCGAGCCGGCTCTCTTTTTTTTTGGCTCAAGCAAAGCTAAAGGAGCTGGTTCTATAACTGTCATAGGTGCCGGTTACTCTTATTGGTGCCGACCAATAAGTGCTGGTTGGAAAACCGGCACTTATAGCCGGTTCCCAACCGGCACCAATGACCCTTTTGTAGTAGTGACTATTTCTATTACATGGAACATGCATCCTCAGATATCACACAGACATGGAGATGGGCATATATTTGATTTTTACTAATTGGAGGGGCTTTCGACATGCACCCACAATACTTTGGGAATGGATAGAAAGACAACAAAATTTCCTACATATTAATGTGATATAGAAAGCCCATGAGAGTGCATGGTTGCAGTGTGTTATACATCAATGTAAATATGGGTACCACACTTTAAATATCTGAATGGGTAAAGTCCTGGGGGACATATTCGGTGAAAATGAGCTAAGTGTTAGAAACTCGTGAAAATTATACCTAAAAGTTTTATAAATTCATGAAAAAAAATACTAGAAATAGGTGTCGATATCAAATACATTCTCACCAAATCTTAAATTTAAACTCAACTTCGTTTAGGAATATAAAAAAGATAAATTTAAGGTGAATAGTAACATAATATTATTCACCCGAAATTTGCCTATTTGGTCTCTGGCCGGTGGCATGGCAGTGGCGACCGGATCTAGTTCCTGTGGTAGTGGGAGCAACTAGGCAAGGAGAGAGGACATTAGGGAGGACACCGAGTAACGTGGGCTCCAAGTCTCAGGCTGCCATCAATAGGGGGATGGATGGGGAGTGCCGACAAAGCTGCTGGAGGAGATCCTAGCAGTCAACAGATTGCACAGTAGTGATAGGGCAGTGCAAAGGCTGGATCGGGGAGGAGATCTAGCGGCCGATCGAGGAATATGATCCAACTCGTCCTCCTCCCTCTCGATGCACCTGTGGTGGAGGCTGAGGTATGGAGGGGGATACCGCGCGATGGATGAGGGGACAGGATACCATCCCCTATCATTTTTGTTATTTGCAGCGTACATAAGTAGATACAAATAAAAGAAATCCATAATATATATACATACTCGATCAGTGCTCACACCAGAAATGTCAATACAGGTAATCGATCGTTGGTTTATAAATATCCATGGATGCCTTTCAATTAAGCATGTCTCCGGTTACTGGCGAACATAGAAACCAATAGCAGAGACAAATCCATCTGCAAGAGCGTAAAAGCCAACAATGCTGGCTTTCTCCACCGGGATCCTGAAAGAAGTGCCATTAGGAGTTCCGAATGGCCCGTATATCGTACCTTGGCTGGTAACAAAGGTGAGCGAATTCACGGTGCGATCAAGGTGTTGTGTGGCGAACGGCCCAAACGTCCCCGAAACCTCCCTCACGTACTCGTTGGACTTCAACACAAACTGCATATGCCATGCACAGATCATCCCAAGGTACATAAGTAGTGATGGACAATCAAAATAATGCAAGACAAGCTGCTAAGTAAATATATAATGCAAGACAAGCTTATAACTAAATATGTATATGTAATATGTAGTACATATATACCGTGTGATCCCTTCCAAGTGTGCCACCCCATGGGCCGACAGCAAGCTCATTCCCATCCTTGTCCTCAAAGTTGAAACTGATGCAGTCGACGGTGTCTATGCTCCCAACCGTCACGGACTTGAGGGACACAGGTGCCACATCAATATCACGCATGGTTCCATTGGTTGTTGCACCAAACATCCCGATCTTAACAACCCCGTCCTTAATTCTCCACATAATCAAGATAGTACATAGTGTTATTACCAAACTAGTTCCATCGTCCACTATTTTTAGGACACGCACTAGATAACAACGAAGTTTTATTTGATATAGCAGAAGAAATTTACAAGATTACTACACTGAAAGATTATAAACAGGAAAAAACAATCAAAACAATCCACCACCGCAGTGTGCTAGCATAGCTCCTCACACGACCCAGGTGAATAGGACCAAACCAGTCTCCGCTAAGTGACCAATTGCTGCTAAACCTATAAGGGGGTTGCAAATTCCCCGCCGAACACCGACTCTATACAGATAACCGTACACGAGTTCCCAATCATTCTCACATAGAGTGGTCGAGGAGGTGAGGCTGAGAGAGAAGATATGTTCGTCCCTCGCGTTAACTAACGACAACGAAGAGTGCAAACCCTAATGCACTATTCAAATATAATTATATCACACCATGTTTACATTCTTGTCATCATGTTCCCGTTAATGCAAAAAATTGCTGGAATAGGATCCAGAGTGGAAGATGGAAGAGTATGTTAATGTCAAGGCCATGGGTCCAAATTCCAAACTGCAATAATCTAGTAAGAAAAAAAAAACATAGTCCAAAGTGATAGTTTGCTCTTTCAGTTATATCAACTACAAAATTCAAAGTTAACTATAGTGCAGTCCGAAATATAGTTAATAAAACTACTGGCTCCAAGCAAAATTTGCTCTTTCAGTTATATCAACTGCGCTACAGATCAATACATTGGCTACTGATGTGGGAAGGTAGCTATCTATATCGGTTGAACACCAATTAGCGGTCAGTCATCTATGTTTTGTTCGGGAGGTGGAACTTCACCTCCCTGCACAGAAGATGGAAGAGTATTTTTCTAAAGCAGCTTTTCTATAGAATATTATTTGTAAAAAATACAGCGTTTAATATATAGTTTGGGAAGCTCACGCGTGAAAAAGAGAGAGGTGATTTGGGAAAAGAGGGGGAAGAACACAGCTTTATAGTCCATGCAAACTACTACTCCATATTTGTTGTTTGATTATTTATTTGAGTAATTAATATCCTTGAACATGTACAACTTGATGTTCATTAATTTCGAATATACAAATATTAAATTATTAAAATATATTTCTGACTCCATACTTTGTGCAACTTGGTATTTATTAATTGGGACTTTGGAATTGGGAAAATATGCCGTGCAATATATATATATATATATATATATATATATATATATATATATATGGTGGAAACCTGGACACGTACTTCCATTGGATATAAAAATGGCCACCTACGATTTGTCCACATCACCAAGAGTAAAATTTTTGTGTTGTGGACAAATCTTTTTTTAATGATTAAAACAGCAGGAGAGGCTCCTACTACGCGATATTAGATATATATGTAATTTACAGGGATGTGGATAAATCTCAAGCGTCCAGTTTTGGATCCAACGGTAGATTCTAGGTTTCATAACATATATGATTTACACTACATATTTTCCTTTGGAATTAGATCATCCAGAACTGTCATTAGGACTACAGGTTAAATATAACTATATGTTTATTGACGTTGGTCGAAGATTTGATGCGTGGGTAATGCCTGATTTAATAAATCCATACAAATCCATAGCCTTACAGGCCGTTGGACTTTTAGTTCGGGTTACCAGACAGACAATAAAATTCGGCCTTCTCCGAGCAACGACCGAACAGGTGACGAATGCCCAAAAAGTCGGTTTCTTCCTGTTTGGTCTCGAGTTATTTTGCCCACCCCTAATTTGATATATGGACACAATATGATTAATTAGAGGATGGGCATAGAGTGTCCGATGTAAGTTATAATTCATAAGCAATATGCTATAGAATATACCCATAGAGTATGTCCTAGCATATAAAATAACCATGAATAGTGTTGTATAATCAAAAGCGGAATGTGGCTTTTCCCTTTGACCCACATCTCACTCTATATAATCCATTCATGGGTGAAGCTAAAAAGAACGGACACTCTAATAATTTAACACAAAAGTTTAATAACTACCTGTTTTTCTCCCCTATGCATAGTAGGAAAAAAACCATTATCAATATCACTGAGGGATGGTTATTATAGTGGTCACGCGTCACAAGTCGCATGGTTTCCACGCACGTACAGTATATACGATCCAAACCCATAGCCTCTCCCTAATGGCATAACCTCCATACTCCTTTCTAAACATATAATGCATATGTCGGCACATTATATGAGTTCAGATGAAAATGTTATCAACTGCAAAGTTGCAACTTTCATATAGAGTTCGTCTCCATCTAAAGTCATAAAAAAGTGAAAAAAAATCTATTTATTCAAGTTAATCTGATAACCTCTAAAATATGTTAGACATATAAATGATCTAAATCCTGCCAATTACAAAGTTATAGAGCTTGTAGAGGCCTGCAATTTTAGTATAAATTTTGTTTTCACCCAAGTGCATATAAAAATTGGTTGTCTACATCCGTTTAGATGTAGAGGCCGGTTTAGTACATTATCAAAAGAAAGTGCACATAAAAAGGGACACATAGGATTAGCAGCATCATTAGTGCCGATTTTCGTTCAGAACCAGCACATATAAGGATACATATGTACTAGTTCTTATTTAAAACTGATATATATGATGTTGCATTCATATGTGCCGGTTTTTTAAAAATTGACACATATATGATGCCCATATGTGATGGTTCTCAACATAATACAGCACACAAGTTCCTTTTTTTTTCAAGAATCATCACATTTAAAACTGGTATGTACTTTTTTAAGAATAGTTTACGATCTTTCTCAATGATATTACTCCTATGTCACAGTAGAAGAATCTATCTATTATATACTAAAAGTCCATTAAACTTCCTACAAATGTATCTAAGCCGCCACGTGGCATCCTACAAACGCTCCTAAGTCGCCAAGTGGCACTACAATTTAGAGAAATTTAGAAAAAATCTTTAGCCATTGATTTTCATTAAATTAGGTGGACCCATCATTTACCACCATTAGATTTATATAAAAGAATTGTCTAAACCCCAAACCGGGTCCGCATGGGCCTGTACGTTTTCTTTTGAGGATAGTAAGTACGTACTTCCACCCCTTCTTCCCTCAATTTTTTCATATGTTTGCACACACTTATTCTCCTATTATCATACTTTATTAGTTAGAAAAGTACCACAAATTTTTAATACGCCCTTGACAATAAAGTTTAACTGGCCTACTTACCGATAAAACTATGGTCCACGCTCATCTTAAGGAGCACGACTATATCACGGGACCTATAAATAAGACATTAGAGAAAACTCCTTAGCGGCTATAGTCGGCTTTATCCGATCGTCAGAGGAGCATTCATATACAAGTTTAATTGTTTTATCATATTAATTGGTAGAAGCGGTATTTTAAAATATTTATAATCTCAAAGAGGAAGAACAATAAGCGTACTTCCACTATTCTTAACGTAGAACTTATATACGGTGGTAAATAGGAGTGATACTTTAATTATGTTAGCCCTATTTGGTCTAAATAATCCCCGTATGGTCCGAATAGAATAGATCAGATCCTACATCTTAATTCATATGATGATATAACTATTAGCGATGATGGCCTCCACTGGGGTCAACTTAACTTACCCATATGCTCCATGTTTGATGCCTTTTAGGGAAGGATAAAGAGAAAATAGAAGTGATCAAAATAGTTTTTTAGACATAGTTTGTTTATGGTGTTGATCATTACTACTTAAATTTTTATGATATAGATATAATACTCTCTTTTGAAAATGAGTGAGGTTAATCATTCAATATTATTTTAAAAAAATATAGCTAAACAAACATACCACCATGATAATGCCACGTGTACCTTGTAAACGCTCCGAAGATGCCACGTGGCACTATGATAAATTAAAGAAATTATTAAAAATTCTGAGAAAAAAACATCTAACCATTGATTTTCATTCAATCTGGTGGACCCAATATTTTTATCCATTAGGGCAGTGTTTAGTTCCCTTTAAACTTTTAAAAATTCTATCACATCGAATGTTTGAATACATGCATGGAGTATTAAATGTGGAAAAAAAACCAATTGCGCAATTTGTATGTAAATTGCGAGACGAATCTTTTGAGCCTAATTATGCCATGATTTGACAATGTGATGCTATAGTAAACATTTGCTAATGACGGATTAATTAGGCTTAATAAATTCGTCTCGTAGTTTACAGGCAGATTCTGTAATTTATTATGTTGTTAGTCTATGTTTAATAGTCCGTATACTTAAGAAAAAATTTTGACACACGAACTAAACACGGCCTAGATCAATATATATAAAAAAACAATCCTCCATCAGGACTGTACGTCGAATCGTTGGTACGTACGTACTTCTCTGTGTGGACAGCCCCTACGCCTCCTCTCTTTCTCTTTCTCTTTTCTCTGTTCTCTCTCTTATTTCTTATTCATATTTTTATGCAATATTAGTTAGAAAGCACAAGAGATGAGCATATTCTCAAGCCGTCACGTGAACATCGTACAAACGCTCATAAATCGTCACGTGGCGCTCTAATAACTTAGAGAAAATCCTAGAGATTCTAAGAAAAATATTTTATTACTAATTTTTATTTAAATCGGTGGATAAATTAATTTTAACCATTAGATCTATAGAAGTAATGGTGTGGGCCATGTACATCGAATCGAAAAGAGATCGGTTTTATAGCTACGTTCATACACGTATGGAAGAAAACATTGGATAGTAGTCTAAAAAAATTAAGATTCTTTTTTCTTTCTGAAACTAAAAAAGAAATACTATAATTCAATTAAATTTCATGGAAACGGTATCAAGTTGTCACGTTGACATTTTACAAACGCTTCTAAATCGTCACGTGATATCTAAAAAAATAGAAAAAACCCTATATATCTAAAAAATTTCTTATCATCAGTTCTATTCAAATCGGTGGACCTATTAATTTTATCCATTAAATATATATAAATTAATGGTGTAGGCCATACAACATAAAGGAAATGAGATCAGTTATTGCTTCCTTCGTACACATAGAGTAGAAGACATAGAGTAGAAGACAATGGATCGTAATCTGAAAAATCGAGATTCATTTTTCTTTCTAGAACTGAAAAAAATTAAAACTCCTGATCAGTCACAATTTTGCCCCCATCGACATTAATCGGGAGAACATCAACGTGATAGGGCAAATTAGCTTGGGAGTACAGTGCATATGACAGATGGACGAGCTTAAAAACTTTATCTACCAATTATTTTAGAAACTTAAAAGTTAAAAACTATTTAGTATTTAAAGTACCATGATTGTATAAATGGCTAATTCTTTCAAACAAAAAAGATAAAATAGGTAAGCATTGTAGGCTTCATATATAGGATTATGCAATATAAATATAATCAATAAAAGCCCAATGCATGTTAGCTAAAATAAAATCACAAAGTATCGTTTGCATAATGTAAAATCCTAATATTTAAATCATGACAACAATCATACCACACTACATAATAATCACACATGCGGAGTTATTTTTGGCCATGAAGTTATATTCCTGCTAAGCTACGCGGAGTCTCACATACTCTGCACGAAACAATAAGCTATCTCCCGCATTGCGAAATCAATTTAGACCTGAGAAGGTTTTTTTCATTTGAAATACATATAGTGTCACATGCACCCAAGACATCCATTAATAAACAATGAGACTATCCAGCATATAGAGAAATAAAAGCAGGCGTATCTCAGCAAAGGATATAATAAGTTGTAAAATATATAGCCAATTTGCTTTATACCAAAAGGAACACCAAAAGTAACTATCAAGTTCTATTGATTGTTGGCAAACACACGACTTGCATGTAAATGCTTCTAAGGCGTCGATGAAAAATCAATAGCATTTCTTATAACAGTATGATTAGAAATTTCCTACTAAATTTTTATTTTAAGACTCGTATTGACTACGTAATTTACGTACAAGAAGCACTATCTAAGATATGCATATTTGATCAATTAAAAAAATAGCATGATGGTAAAAAAAACTATATATTTATGAGCAATTAAAGATTCTCAAGATTTTTAAAGAAAAACAAATAAACAATGAACATTCAATTATTTTAATTTATACTTATTTTGTTAGACATGTTTTCGAAATGAAAAAATTCGAAATGAAAAAAAAAAGCATGCCCGCGCATATGCTCGGGCTACCTTGCTAGTTATGTAATAAATTATCAATTAGATGTAGTGTAGTATGCAGTCCATAACCGATATGCTATTACACTGCTTACACTTGTAATCAATAGAAGAAAAAAAAAGTAATAACTGAACCATATTTAGTAGTAAACTCACAGTCACGACTCCACCAATGCATTTGAAGCAGAGATATAAGGTGTAGCTAAGTAGAGCCACTCTCCATATCCCCGCGAGCACTTGAACCTTCCAAGCCAACATCATAAGTAGATTTGATTAAGGGACCAAAAGATCTTGTACTGATAGAGGGGTGGAATTTAACATCTTCATGAAGAAACAATAGACATGTTTCTTTTATAAATATGAAGTGCTGTTAATTTTTTTTGAGATGCAAATAAATACAGAAAAGAACATTGAAATTAACTGACAACATTTACGAATTATATGTCTTATTTAATATGACAAAAAGGCTATTTCTATGGAATATAAAATTGACTGGTGCTTCGCACTACTTATGCTTTTACATAAAAATCATTGCATATACAATGAACGGTCACCAACTAACTGTTGTTATTAAACTCTGGAGTTTTCTTAAAAACTACTCCCAAACAATCAAATAAACTGTCAAGGCATCAAGTAGGATTACAACATTTGAAGTTCATATGAAAATTAGATCAGAGGAACACCAATAAGATGTTTCCAATTCAGCAGAAAGAAATAACTGAAAGTACAAGACTGAAAGTTTACAATTAACATACCATTTCAATTTGGAAAGAAAAGTACCGTTGACTGTATTTGGTATGCGTATTAGTATAAATGAACTGCAAAAGTGCGGTTCATGAGCATTCCTGCACGCGTATATATAGGGCAACACTAGTGCATGACATTTTCAACTATATGATCAAGCATATCCATTCAAAAAATAAAAATTGAATTGGACTGTTTGTCAATTTGAATTCTTGCAGGTCCTAGCTAGTGGGCTAGTGGCATGTCGATTTTTTTTTCACCTCTCAAGTGGGGAAAATGTTTCAGTTTGATGCATGAACTTCAACCAGACGGCACTTGAGCTCACGACGAAGGGAAAAAAAAAACTAAAACATTAGTTTTCTTCGAGACTCCGCCTTCAATAATCTTTTCTTTTTCAAAACTCGAACTCGTAAAATATTGCCAAAAGAAAGGTTAATTACTCAAATGGTATTGAAGTCTTCGCTAAGTAAACGTTTGCCGTCCACAGAAAGAGTGCTGCAATTATTTTTACATTTTTCTGCTACAATTATTTACCATATTTGTGTGAAAGCATAGCTCCCATTAATTTTAAATCTGATACACCAATCATCATATCAATTGGCTATAATAGACAACTATAACTGAACCATCATATTAAACTGCACTGGATTAATTGGACATGAATGGTTGACATCTGAAACCTCCTTAATTTTCTCGCTTAAAGTCTTGAACTGTTCTGTTGTAAGTCTCGCAGGTCGTATATGTGAAAGCATGCATTTTCTGTCGTCTGAATGTATGGTATACACACGGAACCAAAGAAATGGTATACTGCTCGTGTTCGATTCTATGGGCTCCTTCTCAACAAATATAATTAAGTCAACTTAATGAAGCTATGTGCTCAACTGATGGTAGCTAGCTAGCTGATATCAGAAAAAAGAAAAAAAAAGCTAGTGTGTCAGTTTTGTTTACTTGGTGTCCATACAAAGACAAGCTATTTGTAAATTGTAATAGATACGGTAGCTCAGGCAATTATAAACTAGCAGGTCGGGTAGTTTGCTGAGTTTATGATTAGCCTCCCGATGCTCAAGTTATACATGTTACAAATTAAATCTTGTATAATAGGCCATATATAAAGTATTTTAGAGGTTTCCTACAACCCTAATTAAGATATATTATTGTCAAGGGCTCTGGGGACTGGAGAAAACCTTCCTTTTAGTTACAAGAAATAACTCTGATGCTCTGATTGGATTCAACATCCCTGCATAAGGATGTAGCTTATTCTCTTACTTTCAGTGATCAAAACGGTCCATCAGCAGATAGAAGAGTGTACATTACTTGTCCATTTTTTATTATACAGTGCAAGGGGATGGCAAAAATCCCTAAGAACTAAGTCAAAACGAAATAGTAAGTCCCGGGCTCAAACAATAGAAACAAAATGGCAAAAAAAAATATTGAGTGGAGATTATAGGTACCATATACCTACATGGCAAGGTTATCCGACTGATTACAGGTGATAGTTCATATGAGTGGAAATTGTATAGGATGAGACTATAGGATATTATGTTTACTTGTGTAACAAGGAAATATCCCATAATCCTAGTTTATTACTATTGTAAAGTAGTTACAGAGATTTAAAACCATAAGGAGTACAATCTCCAGTAAACATGTCTCCTCCGACTATATAAGGAGAGTAGGGTGTCTCTTGAGGGGCATAACCACACTTGAGATTGTCATATCAACTAGCTTATTAAGTCACCCATTCGCGCGACTATAACCTTCCTCTCTGTTAGATTTAGATGTGTTTATGTGTCGTTTAATTAGCTTAAATAAGTATTTGTGAAACATGCATTTTTACAGTAACTGTAGCTATATCATAATATATTTATCTTAATTTGTGATTAATTATTATTATAAAAATATATATTTTACTAAACATTTCTAAATGTGTCATTTATAGTATTTTAATACGCTTGTAATGTGAAATGTCATTTTCTATTCATCTTGACTACGGTTTTGCTTTCTCTATCTGTGCTACCATAACTATCCTCTTTTGTTGCAGGATTAGTTTGTAAGTTACAATTTATTTTAGGACTAAAATAAAAAAAGACAATCACATCCTAACTCGCAGAGCATATGCCTTACTTCCTCCGTCCCAGAAAAGTTGCCATTTCACCGCCCCCGGATTGTCCCAGAAAACATGTCGTTGTACTGCTGTAGAGAGAAGTGGTGGGCCCCTCCGTATACGTGGAAGTGGAACAGGAAAAAAGGAGTTTTTTTTTATTTTTTGCGCTAATACAGTAATCGATCTTATCCTCTCGCTCTTGCCCCCATCCACCCCCAATCTCGACTCGTTCGCCGCTCGCCCCCCCTCCCCACCACGCTTCCACGCCGATCCCCAATCTCCATCGCTCTCCATCGCCGCCCACACGATCCCCAATCTTTCCCGTCCTGATTCGGTTTCTCCGTCATCCCCAACCCTAATCCCCACTCTTTCCCACCTCGATTCGGTTCCTATGTTGCACTGAACTTCAATCCCCAATCCCTAGCCTCCTCACCTCGCCTCTCCCCTCCACAGTCGGCGTGGGCGCATGACAATGGTGCGGCCGGCGCACGACGATTCACTGCCCCTTGCAGCTTTGGAGGTCACAGCTCGCCTGGTCAGAAGGGCCGCACCCAAGCGGAGGGTGGCGGAACTGGACGTCGAAGCACAACAGGCAAGTGGAGGAAGGCGAAGTCGATGTAGGCGAGCTATTTATGCAAGTGGAGGAAGGCGAGGTGGATGTAGGCGCTGTAGGAACTATACTTGTGGTGTCTTTTTCTAATTTTCCATTCATACTCTTCTCAAGCAACCTTGCATAAATAGCTCGCCTTTCTATGTTTGTCAAATCTCTTGACTGACTTCGCTCATTTCCATTTGCATGTTGAACCTCATGTGAGTTGGGTAACTCCTCTACATCAAAGACAACATTTACAGCATCAGCGTACACTCCATAGTCTTGAAGGTAGTTCTCCAAGGCTTCCAGCTCAAGTTGCAAAGCATCATCACCATCTACAAATTATTTCAAATGGTAAGTTCATGTGCGCTAATCAGATTGTGCACATTTATTTAATTTTATGAAATCAAGACTTTATACAACCTTTAACTGCTAAATAAGTCATGAACTTTACCTTCAACTTGTTGTTGTTCCTCATATACATGTGCATTGACATGTAGGTCGTGCTCCATGTGTTGGTGATCATAAGCTGTCAAAATCACATGCTGGTTAGTGCTCTTGATCTTGCCTACTTGAGTCAGTTTTCATGGCAATGTGCTTTCTGCTTTTGTAATTGTGTAACTCTATGTTTACAAAAAAAAAAAGAAAGTTATATGTTATATGTGTCAAAATTACATGCTAGTTACTGAAAAATCTGAAATCTTTCCTATGCTGAATGATAGAAGATATCAAATGTTATATTTATTACCATTGCAGTCTTATATTTATTTCCCATAAATAATTTTCGTTGCTGGTTTTAGTCTGAATATTGTGATGTATCTCCCAAAAAAAGTATTTTGATATAGCTACGCACGTGCTTTGCCATTCAATTCCTTTCCAATATTTAACAATAGTTATTGCAAACATACTTGTCTATTGTACTATTGTTTCTCTCTGTTGTGAGGCAGAAACTCTGCAAAAATGATATTTGGGGTGGTTGATAGGCTCACCAGTTTGTATGGGCAGTAATTGTTTTTATAAAAAAAACAATTTTGGGTCTAAAGTTATGTTTTCTCCACATAATTTTCATATAACAGTGATATGGTTCAACCCTAACTCTTTTCATATGGGCATTAAGTTGCTACTTTTCTTTTTTTTTTGCAGGAAATTTATTTGCAAGACTTCTCCACAATTGCTTCCTAAGGTAATGTTCACGCTTTCAAATCTGTACTGTTCATTCACCTATGCAAGTATAAATTTGTATTTGATGCTGTAGGAAATAGCTCACCAAGTCACAATCTAGTTTCAGTAGTTTAGTTTAATGTGTCTGTATAACATTGGAACCCAGGCCCATGCATCTTTTTATTAGCTATGTTGACTGATCAGTTCATGGGATATCTTCAGATGGAGGAAAGTGTGAGGAAAAGTTTTCATGGCATCAGCAGTTGTTCCACTAAGAAAAACATTATCTATTCACATGTATATTTACACTTTTGTGTTTACCAGAAATTAAATGATGAGTATAACCTAATCCTATCATTTTAGGGGATGTTTGGTTGATGCCTAACCTTGCCATAACTAAGTTTAGGCTAGTTGTGGCATGGTGGCATAAATGTGGCTTAGAAATAGTTGGCCACAAGTGTGGTATGCTTAGCTCTAAATTTGAAAGCATGACATGTGGGTCCCAAAGTTAAGAAAGTGTAGCGTAACACAATTGCGGCAGCGAACCAAACACATGCCTAAAAAACTGTGGCATGGCTAAAGTGTGGCGTGGCTAAGTGTGGCAACCAACCAAACAGCCCCTTAGTCTTCATTTTAGGTAAGAACTCTTTATTGAATGCAAAACTGAAATGAAGCAGTCTACACAATATTATGCTTGCCTTGGAAACTAAAGCCTTGAATCAAAGGTTGTAAATCAACTTACCTAGATGTATTTGTTCTTCTTCTTCTGTAACCTCAAAGTTGAGATCAAAAGGATGTAGGTTGAGATCAAAAACATGTAGAGCATGTACATGTGCCTGCCACTCAACTTGATCAAGGTTATCTCCTTGGCCAGCAGCAAGTCTTCCATCTTCTTCCATATCAGCTTCTCCTCCATTGAGGTTAGGTAAAGCTCCTCTATCTCCTTCCTCTTCTGGTGGTAAATTGAGATCTGTAACCATTTTCATATGTGTGGTGTTGGATTGGATTACAGGGAGATGAGTGAATTGAGATGAAGTAAAAGATGGTCTTCAGGACTGTGGGTTGGAGTGTAGGGAGATGGAATGGATTGAGATGAAGAATGGATGGTCTCTTCAGGGCTTATGGAATATGGAAGGGCAGAACTAGGCGCGAAAGCATCCTTAATTGGTTGATTCAAATGTTTGAATTAGGCTAATGATTGCTTTCTCCTGTATTGTCATTGTGGCCTTGGCGCCATTTTACCTCTGTAAATCCCACGTGGCATTCAGTATGTGGTTGATTCATTTTTTTACTGCAATAGTTGTAATTGTGTGGAACATTCTGGGCTGTATTCAAATGGGAGCTGAATCTAATAATTGAGGGTAATTTAGTCATTTGTGCTGAACACTAATTTGTGTGTGATTCCTTAAAACGACACCTTTTCTGGGACGGAGGAAGTATTATTTGTTAAAAGATAAATTAATCTTATAGACATATATTTTGTACCAATACAAAATTTGAGTACTTGCAAGATTAGTTTGTAAACTACAATTTACTTTAGGACTAAAATAAAAAAATAATCACATCCTAACTCTGTTTGTGAGCGATGATGTAGCAGTTTTTAGTTTTGTTTTTGTCTGCTCTCCCCTTACCCAAGGGAAGGCTATGCAATCATCTGGAACGCCTATGGTTTGATTGGATGGGACGGTTAGAATTTGTTGTACTTCTCAATCCAATGGTGATGAATTAATGTATGACGTGGCTCATCTTAGGTGACATCTCAATATTAACTTTTCACTAAAGTAGATACCACAATTAGGCTATTACTTCTCATCGCGGAGGTCTGAACCTGTCTAAATCCTTATCTCATAACCCATCCACTTTCTTTGTTGTGCGCTACCCCTTTTCATATTGCCGAATTCTAGTTTCGACAGTTGGCGCGCCAGGTAGAGGGAGTGTAAAGTTTTTCGCTAACTAGTGTAATGGGATCTATGTCATGCATCAACGACTTCGCCTTCCATCCAGGGTAGGCGTATCGCTTCCGCAGTATCAACTTCATCAAAAATGAATTTGGCAAGATCTCTCTTCTCGACTCGGATTCAAACCAGTCGGGATGAGACAATCTCTCGGCTCCGTTTGTCCTCCCGAACGCCGCTGAGATCTACTCCAAGGCTTTCTCCCTCGAGGTGGCTTCAAACCACTCGGGAGGGATCGCATCCACAGCATCTTTTTCTCCATCAAGTTTTTATCAAAAAATGCCTGAATATCCTCCGGTAACCATGTGACTTTCGCCCTCCCTCGCCGCAATATTTGGATCAAGATCGCCTTCCCCCGTAGGTCCCGATCTAATCTAGCCTCGACTAAGATTGGATCCAGCTCTAGAGAGGTTAGTGTCCTACTTCAGCCACTCGGGTTATGCTTGCCAACTACCTTAGCTCCTCATAAGACAGCTTCTACGACGACACTGAGATCGGAGATGGATCTGACTTCGACGACGACTATACTCCACTTCTCATTGGGGTCTTCATAGCTAATGCCGAAACTGACACCCAGATAGCAGCATGTCTCGTGGATGAAGAAACAGTCAAAGTGGAGCAAGAACAACGAACCCGGAGAGAACAAAAGGAGCTCTTACACCGAGAAGAAGAAGAACGCAAACGAAAGGAGGACAAAAATCGAGTTGGCCGATGCTGGACGCATGGTTCGAGATCTCATAGGTGAAACTGATGTAGACAACACCAATTTTTTTCTTACGCATCAGCAGAATGCTGTCAGGGCGGTAACCCCCGTCAACACTCTACTCAACGCACACTTTACTCAACGCAGGACTGCAGGAGCCCCGGCCCATGTGACGCCTATCCTTAACAAGGTGAAAACCATGGGCGCGGCCAACATCCCCGACGGTGAAGGAGGCAGTCGACGGGCTACTGAATCTACAGCTCAAACGCCTGCCGGCAACCGCCTACCACATCTCCAACCAAGAGAATATCGACAGCCCGGGCGCAGCAGGACAAACTCCCGTGCACCTCACGGGGACAGGAGACGACAAGACCAGTCGGTTCACTCGCCAGCCAGCAACAACAGTCGCCTCCCTCCACACAATAGGGATTGTCGTGCAGATTCCAACTATCATGCCGACCTCAGAGATACACTAAAGTTGATATTGTAGTCTCTAAATATTTAGTTTATTTTATGGCATTTTCATTTGAATAGCTCGGCTACTGTCATGCTGAGGTTCTACAACGATACAACTGCTGGGCAAAATCTTTTGATCTAATACACGTAAGGAAAGATCCTCCAAGGCACATGCTTGCAATATTCTACCCAGATCTCCTTGTACTTCTCTGAGCACCTTGCTTCGTCCCTTCGTTCCCTCCATATCAGCAAAATGAACAGGTATGTTGGGTAGAAGTATGGGATCACCGAACTGCACCAAAAGGGTTTAAGATTTAGGGTTTATGAGAATCAAATTGAATAAGAGAGTTGTTTCCAAAGATCATCATCACCTGGTTCCACAGGGTAAGCTAAATGAAAGAGCTAGCAGTATATCCCCAAGATAATTACAGTGCCTTGCAATTCCCCTGTATTGCGTGAAAAGGGGATTTCATTATTTCACATTGTAAAGAGTATTTAAGAAGCATGACTATTATAAAGGAAGAAAGGGACATGCAAAGCTCAAATAGCCAAACATAACTATTCAAGCTTTTTTTAGAACTACAAAATTGTTGATTAATACCGATATAGGTACACCGTACACTACCCAAACTTGTCGCAGCTGTGATAAACATCATTTTACACTAAATCCTGACTTGTGCGTTAGCTGCCTACCTACTCACCTACATTTTCTCTACTAGTATATTTTTTTTTCCTTTTCTTTCGCAACTCACCAGCACCAGCTAAATCTTTAGGCAACGAGTATACAGACTAGAGCAGAAGATTAGTATGTTAGGCTATTGGAACATTCAACAGCACACACTTCAGAACTCAGTATTTATGGACCAAGCAGTTAATAAAGGAGAAAACATGCATGAGCTCCATAAGATGCATCCATCTTACCAGTAGCCAGATACAAGTAGCTTTCCCCCGACAAGTTTGGGAGTTTTACCCCAAATAAGAGCTTTAGGGCTCTTCTTGAAGACATGTTTTTGTTTATTGGCTCCTCTGAACACAAGATAGCTGTGGATGGGAAAAAAAACATTTTTTAAAGAAATTAGAATGCAATAAACAGGCCATATATCATATAATCAAACAACAGGTTCTGGTAACATAGGAAGAGTACCCAATAACAAAAATGAAGCAGTTAACTGTAGCAGCCAAAAGGGACAGCTCCACATTGTTTCTCAAAAGCCACCATCCCTGGTCATCACCGTTAAAAAAATTAATTAATATCTTGAATGTCAACCACCTGACTTACTAACAAAAGAGGCATGCATGCTTTTAGTTGACTTGTAAACGTGATAAAGCTTGGAATTAATTAAATATATGAACATAATTCTGATCCATGAATGGTAATCCGACTAAAACAGCGACATGGGTCAAACTTAGCAATTGCAGAACTAAAAATGTATGGATGCACACCTGAATGGTGAAGGTAAACGGAATGAACACTAGATCACCAAAAACCAGCATGAAGCCCAGCCTTTCCGCAATAATGTCCCATCTGGAAATTACGAAAAAAAATCAACTGTACAGAAAAACAATGAGGTATGAACTTCGTCCTTGCTGATCGTCGCGTGCATTTAAGATGATCATTCAGGCACACTGGACTGATATTCGCATATCTTTATATTAGAGGACTAAATGATATACTTACGTTGAAGTCATGAGTTCTTCATGAACAAAGTAATCTACAATATACCACTGCATAAAGAAGCATAACTAGTATCATGAACAATGGATATGATGATCAAAAGAAGAAATGGCCATGTCCAATACCGCACAAAAGAATTGGTAGAGAATGACTGAAAGATTGGCTGAACCAGCTAGGTAGCTCTTTGCAAACAAAGATAGGTTGATAAATAACCATGCCATCATCCCAGCTCTCACAAAAAAGAACCTGCAAACAAGGTGAACTTTAGTGGATGATGAATAAAAAAAAGAAAAGAAAATGTTATGTAGCACATCTAAAATCATGTGCAATTCTAATGTGCTTTTGCCCACCCAGAAATAAAGGCCTACATGTCTTACTATTCTCAATCAGGTGGGACGAAACAAATAGCTGTGACAGGGTAAACTCAAATTTCAGCCGAGCCTAACATTCTTGAAGAGCTTATGCTCAACAACACTACTTCCTCTTTTAGAACCAGTCAACTGCACAATAAACAAGTGTTGCATTCAAACCAACTTGGCATTGTGCATAGATTATATGCATGAAATAATTCAATGGGAATATTATAGAACTAATCAATTTGCTATGGCATACAAATAATAGGAAATGAATAAATACTTGCACTGGAAGCGATAAGCCAATAGCACAATTCTCACAATAATCATGCTGCTATTTAAATATTGAACGTCATATCCAAAATGGAGCAACAAGACAGAGACATTGCTGACATACTTGAGGTCAACTCCCATGAAATGAGGATTCAGCTGCACTCCCAACCACCTAGTAGACAAAGTGATCAACATAACAACAGTATTAACTAATATGATTAATGCGGAGGATAGTTTCCTGGTCTTCTGAAGATGACTAATTGAAAATGAGACACATAAGCTTCGAATTGGTAAATTTTCGAAGTTGGAACGGCAAGAACTAATGAAATATCTCGAGTGCAAAAGAGATGCTAGACGTTAATTTTCACTCATTATGATGTTTTAACAATAAAATATAGAGTTTCTTAGAAGTACCAATCTTGTATGAAATTCCCACTGACATGCGGTTTCAAGGAAGAACTTTTATGATGGGACCTTAATCCTGAATAATACAGTAAGAAAGTAACCTGAAAGACAAAAGCATGAAATGAGTTAATGAAAAGAACTAAAATGATTTTTGACCATATGTTAGTGAACACTAAACGCCAACAGTGTAATGGCGCTGACAAATTTTGGTTGACAGCAAAACTAGTAGGAAGATTTCATTGTGTATATCATCCTTTTTTGTTATTTCTTACAAATTCTAGACATGTCCAGTGTGACTAATTCCTTTGCTAAATTTTAGCTGTACCAAATCATAGAGGTAGTAATTAGGGCTGAAACATCAAACATGTGGATGGCCGTTTAAGGTCAATTTATTTTTCTTCTAAATTAGTTATGTTTATTTGGTGGTTAAATTTAGATTATTCTGATTTGCACCAAATTTTAAGTCTGTAACTTCATTAACAAATATAGTACATATGAAAGAAGTAGGGAGGTCAGATGGGTGATGCCACCTACGATAACACTAAAAATGAAGGTTGCAGACAACAGCTCTATTCCACGGTCAGCTATGACCTGCAATCATAAGCAAACGAGATGTTGATCAATTGATAAAGGGGCTCGATGCACGTCACCAAATGCTTATTTCAACCTACAAATAGCAGTTGAAGGAAGCAACTCAAAGCATGGTATAGGAGGCTGAGGGAGTAAGCAAGCTCACCGTAGGGGACATCCATCCCATGTAGACACCGAGCGCAGAGAGCACCAGCAAGAGGAGGAGCGAGACCAAACCTGCACGGGTCACGCACGAACACACGCATGAGATGGCTAAAAAGCACAGAAAGGAAGGCATGGAAAAGCGTAGAAGCAGGGCTAGTGCGGCGGCGGCGGTACCATTGCAGCGGTAGTGGAGGCGGGACGAGTCCGGGAGGACGGCTCCGGGGACAAGCTTGCCAGGGAGGACAGCGCCAGCGGTGGCGAGGTAGCCTAGGTAGGAGAATAGCACCACCACCTGCAGAGAATGGAGCAAAAAATTCCAATCCAGGAGCTGTCGATGGATGTACGGGTGCCAGATGAGGAAGGAGTACGCACCGCACTCCACGAGGGCACCAGTGAAGCGGCGAGTGCGGTGGCGTCCATCTCCAGCGGCGAAGGCAAAGGGATCTCAATGGCGCTCCCTAGTTCACTCTGCGCGAGCAGAGCCAAAGAGTTTAAGGCCCACCGGCCTAACAGCGTGATTTGGATTTATTCTATTCTACTAGTAATGTGCCCGTGCTAACGCTACAGTAAAATTTGATATTGCAAATAAAACACCTAAAAGATATTGGTACAATATATGTTTTAGAAATTGAGCATAGAACCACTGAACTGACGTGCAATGCACGTTTCACACCTTATATATCATAGTAATTATATAAAGGCACTCATAATTCATTGCATTTTCCCGCATATATATCACACAAACATGCATTGTCTACATCGTGTACATTACCAGCTTCTCTTCACCCATAATTAATTCAAGGCAAAATTTGCTACGGGGCATCCAAAAAACGTGTAATTAGCCGGTGGGCACCGTAAGATCGCGAATTTGCTGTAGGGCACCACCAAAAAGTGGTAATTAGCTGGTAGACACTCGGGGCATTATTTTATTATTTCCGGAGGAAAAGAGGTGAGAGAATGTTCGAATTGCCGAGAATGCCCCCGGTGGCGCACCACGTTATCCCAACTGGCTCCAGTCGAGCCGACCCGGCCGCACCACCGCCACGTCCACGCCCTCCTTGCCGCCGCGCATCGTGAACACCATCACCCGCTCCTCGCCGCAGCACGACGCGACGCCGTCCATGAAGCTCAGCACCCTCGCCTCCGCGTCCCCGTCGCCCTGCAGGAACCGAGATCGAGATCCTCCACGAGGATGAGAGACCGCGGTCCGCGTCCCCACCGCCCTGCAGGAACCGGTCGAGATCCTCCACAAGGATGAGAGACCGCGGGGTGGTGTGCAGGAGCAGCGCGCGGAGGTCGTCGATGCCGGCGCGGGAGAGATCAATGTCGTGGCCCAAGAACCGCGCCGACGCCCACCTCGGCGTCCTAGTGCTCCCATCCACGCCGGTGTTGGCGAACAGGTGCAGCTCGCGTCGCTGAAGCTCCATCTCATCGGCGACGGACTCGACGTGCTGCAGGTAGGGCTGCAACACGTGCGTCCGGTCATGGCGGCGCACTCGCAGCACTAGCACCTCATCCCGGTTGGTCCATGCGAGGCGCGCACCGAGGAATACACATCCATCACATAGGGAGAAGTCAGGCCCCAACTGCAGGGAGAAGCCGCCGTTGGTCCTCGACGCGGACTACAGCACGGAGGTGGCGTCGGCGTTCTCAAGCGATGGCAGCGCCGCCATGTACTGTGCCGCTTTGCGGAACAGCGCGGCGGCAAGGAGGGCGAGGACGCAGCAGTGGTGCGGCCGGGTCGGCTCGACCAGACCCGGTCGGGATAACGTGGTGCGCCACCGGGGGCATTCTTGGCAATTCAAAAATTCTCTCACCTCTTTTCCTCCGGAAATAATAAAATAATGGCCAAAGTGTCTACCAGCTAATTACCACTTTTTGGTGGTGTCCTACAGCAAATTCGCGATCTTACGGTGATCACCCGCTAATTACACATTTTTTTGATGCCCTGTAGCAAATTTTGCCTTAATTCAAATGTACCCCTCTTGATCTACAATTAAAATAACGTTCAATGGCCTCCAATGAGTTTATATCTCCTGCCATGCAACCAGCAGAAATTTATATGGTCTGCAAAACACTGAAGTTTATATCTCTTTCACTTCCAGAAAAGTGGATGTCACACCAGTATCCCAGAGAATTTTCATTAGAACAGTGTTCAACATGGTTGCCTTAATTGAACTTAAAAAAGGAGATAGCTAGTGTGAACATTCTGGAAACACCAGTAACATACTAATGATGGTGCAGATTTAGTGAGCATGTCCAAAATTGTTTCCTTGCCTATATAGAATTAGTAAAAACATACAGTCCAAAAACTTTGTTGTTCTCTTATCAGCAATTGTAGGTGTCTAATATGGAAAGCTGCTATCTGATACTAGCCTGAATGGGATAATTTTGCTAAATATGCATGTAAGCTATAGAAAATTGTGTTGATCAGTACAGCAAGGGCATTAAAATCTGAAAGCTAAGGAAGACATTTGTACGAGGAATCAAGATTTCAATCAGTTCAGCTTGAACAACTTAATGTACATTAAATATTGAGGAAAATAAAATGTCTAATAAGCATAAAAAAGGCATAGACGACACAATCTAAATCATTGGGAATAACGGACCAACCAGAGAAACTGAAATTTCTTAAGGCATCTTTGGGATGGTTCCACTCCTACATTCCAGACAAACCAAATAGGGGCCTTACAAAATTTCTACTTTAGCCATATCAAATCATTGAAGAAAATTATGTCCAAATAAAAGTTACATAAATTTTCTAGATATAATCATTTAAGAAAAAAATGCATCAGCACTTCAGGCATGCCTGTGCTAGCTAATCCTTGAAATTTACCAGTTTTCGTAGGTGAGCTCCCAGGTTTCCTCTCTAAGAGATATTACCAAAAAAGGATTGCAGGAAAACAACAGCTTCAGGGCAGAACATCTTAGTTTTTTCTAGTAGCCCGCAATGAACGTTTTGTGGGTAAAAATAAAATGACTATTAGCATCTGCGAAAGAGGAGAAAAAGGAAATTCATGTCTAGAGGAAGAATTTAGCTAATAGTTTTTCACCATTCATAAAAGAATTGAAATCAGACAACTGCAGCAAGAGAATCTGAGACGGAGGACTCATAATCCTAACATATCGCCCCCAGATAAAATTTCACTAAATCTCATCGAGCTTATCTCAAAAACATACATTGCTTCTACGCTGCGACAATAAATCCTTAAGATCTGCAAATTGGATGAGCTGAACAACCAATCTGCTTTTATTTTCTTAGAATGTAATATATCACCAAACAGAAAACAACAGATTAATATTATAATACATAAATAGAAGCATTTTTTTCTTAGAATAATAAGTGTACACCTGACCATTTTAAAACACAAAGCTACCATCGTAAGACCATACCTTATTAATAAGAAGCATTTTTTTTCTTAGAATAATACGTGTACATAATTCCTAACCATAGATAGTAAGCAAACTTAAATCTGACCATTTTTCAGATATAAATAATTATTCTCCCCAAACATGCATACTTTCCTGCCAAAGATATTATGTGCCTCAAGGATAGAAGAAATTTGGATACTATGACATGGTGATTGGTGAATAAAACAATGACCAGAGTATCACACTATCACTACAAAACAAATGTAATAATTGCAGGTTTAGCCCATGAACAGGAAGGTAGCATCGTTACAAAGAGATTATAGTGAGGCACAGAGAAATGTATGCTCGAATTACTGCAGATTAAAGCAGCATTCATACAGGATTGTATAAATCTGAAGCATTCACATAGGTTTCTATAAATCTATGAGTAAGCCAACATAATCTAGAATGGCTCACCTATTGCCAAGAGATTGGTGAGGGGGGCAATGAGGTTGTCGTCCGCGGTGAGGTTGGCCCACCTGATGCCCTGTTGATGTTTCTGTTCAAGTGAACATGTGGATTAACACTTAGGAAATGAACATGACCTGAGACTCATCCATTTTGTACATGTGTTCAGATTAAAATGTTTTAAAAGGCATGCCCAATCATAAATACATTCATAGGGATATGGAAATCTTAAAATGAAATATATAGCAACATTATCTGTATCGTTTCTACTGAATATGTTCAAAAATATCTTACAAGTAATTAAATGATCTCTTTACGGGCATATCTATGGCTAGAGTAAACCAAAATACGCTTCGAAAATTATTTATACTGAAAACGGCCAAAGTGGTAAACACATTATGCAAATCAGACTGATACAACGATAATTATTTTGATGTACATAGCAACGAAAAATCTGATGGGGACAGAGCGTCGAAAATTCTTACAACACAAAAGGGATGCACAATTGCACATGCCCTTACCATAAAATTGTGCCACCAAGAACTGCTTGTACACTTCTCAATCAGGTTCTGTCTCCTTGATGGATCACTCCATAATTTGCAGTGTATCCCCTGATTATGATTGATCGTTCCGTAAAAAAGAAAAATACATGTAGCCTTTAAATGTGATGAAACTGATATACATGGTTCAGAGACGAGCTTAATAAAACTCTCTACAAAAGCTACCAAACTCCATGATCACAAAAGGCAGTTGGCAGTGAACTAATCACAATGATGTCTACATTTCAGTCAAACAGTATGGAGCTTGAAACTACACATGTTGAAATGCAAGGTTGAGGCAAGGGAAATCCATCAGATCATAGACGGGGAATACATGGGCCCATTTTTCTGGATTCAGTACTTGCTACATGCAGAGAAAGGATCAAGTCGTGCATAGCATAACTTGACTGCATTGGAAGTTTTGTATACTGTGAGAATAATTTTGAGGACTCTGCAGAGGCAGTTACCGACTGAAATTAAAACTGATTACTCCAAATCTACGTAGCTTATTAATTTGCTTAGGATTACAAACGAGACGGGATTGAAGGGGCGTGTGCTTCAGATTAATTTTCCGTGTCGAATTGAATCTTAGCAGCAGGGGCGGATCCAAATTGGTTAACGCAAACAAATAAACTAACTAACTATGAGAAGAGCATCATCCAGATCTAGAACAGAAGCTATAGTTACTGCAAGAAAAAAAATGGGTAGGATCTAGAGAGATGAATGAGAAAGAGGATGTGGATGCTCACCGGGATGCAGCAGATCGACGACGCCCCTCCCCTGCTTTGCTCGGAGCGGAGGCGGCTATGCGGGCGGCGGTGGCTGCGAAGGAGAGGGGGCGGCGCAGACTGATGCAAAAGATTGAAAGAGCAGGGAGGGGCGCGCGATTTTGGGTTTTTGGGGAGGGGGGCGGTGGCGTTGACGGGTGCGGGAGAGTGGGAGCGATCTGGGGTGGGGGCACAGTGGAAAAAACCGGACTAGACATACGGTTCAACCCAAAAAAATCGAAACTACTACCTCCATCCTAAAATGTAGCTATTTCTAGCACAGTACTTTGTCCCAAAATGAAGCTATTTTTCTACCTACCTTCTCCTCTCAACCAATCACAACCATTCTTTTTCACCTACTTTCTCTTTTCAACCAATCACACACATTCTTCAATTATTCTCACCTACTTTTTTAATACCCGTGCCAACCTCAAAAATACATACATTTTGGGACGGAGGAAGTATAGGTCTTCCCTATTAGGTTGAAAAGAAAGACCGAACATGCATTTGTCCCGCTCGGCCAATAAACCATCACCAGTCAGACCGGACAAAGCCACAACAATCTTGAGATGGGCCTTGATGTGGCCCAATTAGCCTGCCGAGAGCACGTCATTGTGTTTTGGTTGGCAAAAACCAGAGAAAATATGCTTCACTACGAGGGTCTATTTGGTAAAGCTCTAGCTCCTAAATTTAGCTCCAGGAATTAGGTCTGGAGTGAAGTTGTGGAGGTGCCTAAACCCAGCTCCACCTTTCTAGTTCGTTTTGTGAGAGAGCTCCACCCAACTCCACTCCCACTTTAGGTGGAACTGAAACTGTTTGGCTGGAGCTAGAGCCATGCTAAAATTGGCCTATATGGTAGGCGCCGCCAACCTCAACCCAAGATCATAGGGTATGTCTTATCCATAACCTTGACACAAGGAATGTGTGGACGAGAATGATCGATGAAGAGATAAGGTTGGCTCCTAAGGAGGATATGTGTATCAGGTACCCACACAACCTACATATCTGACTAGAGATAGGAGGTGGGCCGGATCCATGCATTATATAATAGAGTAGAACTCGGTCGCATATGTTGCCTTGTGTATGGCAGAGCCTATAGCCCTGATTTAGTACTATCATCATGTAATAGACTAGAAAACTAATATTGTACTTAGCTAGGTTTTCCTCTTTGTAGCTCTGTCCCCAACCTATATAAGGTGAGCAAGGAGCCCTCCAAGAACATAAACACAAGAACTAGACCGTCAGATCAATATACACCCGGCGGAAAGATATTTCTCAGCTTGAAATTCTCTTTAGAGGCTTTGCAAAGCCTATCATTAATAATGGATGCTCTGTAAGTTTTTGGCATGATATGTATAATGGAAAGGTTTTTGCTCACTCCTTCCCAACACTCTTTTCCTTCGCAAAGCACAAATTGGACACAGTTGCTCAGCATCATTCAAGGTTAGTTGATGATCAGTTCTTTCTTCCTCTATCAGTTCAAGCATATGAAGAATATAAAGTTTTCCTGAATGATGTTACCCAAATCTCTTTGAACTCCATGGTGGATAAATGGACATACATCTTGGGTAATGATCTTTATTCTTCTCAGAAATTCTATAAGCTGTCATTTTGGTCCATACAGCCAGCAGTAACCCTCCCATGGATCTGGTCCAGCAAAGTATACATGAAGGTTAAAGTCTTTGCCTGGTTGCTGTTCATAGATAGAGTTAATACAAGAGATTTGTTGGAAAGAAGACATTGCAAACCGCCAAATGTTCCTGTTACTTGTGTTTTATGCTCCCTGGGTTTGCGAGAAACTAGAGAGCATTTATTTTTCCAGTGCCCTTTTGCAATTACTTGCTGGAACACAATTGGTTTTTTCTTGGGACACTACACAGGAATTTCATCAAATGCTGCAATCTCACAGGAGTGCCAGACCTCATCTTTCGTGCTTTATGGAGATCTTTCTTGTGGCTTGTTGGCTGTTATGGAAGCAAAGGAATGATTTAATCTTTAAGCATATACAACCTTATGTTCGGAGATGGAAATCTAATCTCAAGGAGGAGCTAAGTATACATTTACTTAAACTTAGGATAGCTGATAGACCTATTTTGCAACATGGATTGACGTCTTTCCTTTTTATATATGAAATTTAACCGTTGGGGCTTCCCCCACTGTTTCCTGGTCAAAAAAAAAACACCCGGTGGATACAATCCCTAAATGAGAGTACGGTATTACCTCTCATTGAAAGGGCTGAATCTATCTAAATCCTTGTCTTTTATGTCTGGACGGACGTATTTAGCCTAATGTGGAGAAGCGGCCGCGGCCCACAAGTCGCCCACGCGCAGGCGGCTCAGGTGCAAACCCAAGCCGCCGCCGCCACCCACCCTCCTCCCCTCTCTCTGCCTCGCCGCCACCGGACAACCGTGCGGAGAGCCGGGATGGTGGCGGCGGGGCCATACCACGGCGACGCATTGTCTTTGGCGCGAGGGAGGCGGGGCAGCGCATGGTGAGCCGTGCGGAGTGCGGCGCGCCGGTAGTCCTAGGGGCGCTCGATGGCGAGGGAGGACGGGGATCCAGCACCACGGTGGCCGAATCCGGTGCTCTCGCGACCGGATGTGGTCGCGCGGCGTAGGGCTGCGGCCGAAGGCCGTCCGCGGCGGCGGTGGCGAGGGGAGGACTGCCGCCCGCTTAGCGTCGGAGCCTCTTTCTGGGCTGGTGGTGTGTGTGAGGAGGGGTCGTGGGGTGGTGGACTGGGCTAGCTGATGGCTGAGGAGATGATATGGTGGCTCGACAACGGTTGTTGTGTGGGGTGGTGGTGGCAATGGATGGAAATCGCCGGCGAAAGCCTTGCTTAGCCTTAACTGGCGTGATGACGGCGACATCCTTTGACGTCGTTCCCTTCTTGGAGGCATCGTTCTGGCGTTTTCTCCGTCGCTACCAATCTCCAGGTGAAAACCGTGTTTCGGTTTCCGGACGGACGGTGGCAGTGTTTCACATCATATCCTTCATGGGGGCATCGTCTTGGAGAACCTTATCTTTGCATCGATTGCTGTTGGCGGACTCCTGTGTCAGCTCGAAGCACTAGTGCCTAGGTTTTGGCAAGGCCTTCTCCATCTTGGCTCCTTTCTTGTATTAGTGGCATCCAACTTCTTCGTTTGTCTCTGTCAGGTGGAGTTGGAGCTGCTACGTCGTTGGGGTGCGATGATGCTTGGCAACGATAACATTTGCAGTTTCTCTAGGGATGTTGGTGTTGCCAGTGCAAGTTTTGGCGCCTCAGGGGCTTTGGCTGATGTCCAAAGTGTGAGCTTGGTGTTGTTTTGCTCGTTTTGGCGGTGCCTCCAATGATGTTGTGATTGCCATGGAGTCGGAGCTGATGGGTCGCTGGGCGGCAAGCTCGACAACGATGACACGTGCCTTGTGATGTGAAAGCTGTGTGCCGCTTCTTCAGCTTATCGACGTTGATGTTCACCTTTGGATTCCGCTATGGTAGTTATGCTAGAGTTGTGTGGTGCTCCGTGTGCTGTGTGGTTTGTACCGGTCGTGGTTGAGGGACTTGGTGAGTCTCTACTCGCCGAGAGGTTTTTTTTTCTGTAACCCATCTAGGTTTTTACTCCTGCTTAATTGAAATATAATTGGCAGTTCTCTTGCCGGTTTAGTTTTTTAAAAAGAACTTGTATGTCTTATGCGCTATCCTTTTTATCATTGTCGATTTTCAGAATCGACAACTCCCTGCTAGTCACTTGTCTCCGGGTAGGCTGTGTTCAGTGGTGGGTGTTGGGAACCCATCTCCCATGCACGGAAAATGGAGCGGTCCATTAGCGCGTGATTAATTAAGTATTAGCTAATTTTTTTTCAAAAATGGATCAATATGATTTTTTAAGCAACTTTCGTATAAAAACTTTTTTGTAAAAAAACGCACCGTTTAGTAGTTTGAAAAGCGTGCACACGGAAAATGAGAGGGGAGAGTTGGGAAAATAGACTTCCGAACACACCCTAAGGAACATTGGATTGAAAGCGGCTAGACGTGTGCGGGTGCGAGCGCCTGATACTTGGGCTCAGATCACGGGAATTTAACTATTGGCCACTTTTAGATTGGCATTATCCAAATGCCCCTTTTAAGTTTGTACATTTTTTTTTGCCCTCTTATAAGATGCCATCTTAACTATTTGCCACTTTTGCCCACGTGGCATGCCAACATGGCAATGGAGGGCAGAAACCGGTGTGGGACTGGTGAACCCTGAGCTCCACTCAAGACACTCAAGGCTGTTGTTGGCCCGATCTTTCGGTGAGTTGAAGATAACTACGATTTGGGAGAAACGTTGATGACCCGACTACAACCGTACGAGACGTTGTTGTGTTGCGCCTTAGCGATCGATACACCTCTCCGTGGGTTCTTGCCGGTGCAGATCAACCTTATTCCACAAGCAAATCGAAGAAACAAGCAAGAACAAGATCAAATCAATCTGAATTGCAGATAGGAATTGAACACAAATGATAAGTTAGGGTTCCGTAATGAGCAAACCGGCGATCTAACCGATCACGGGATTACACGGAAAAGTAGCGAAGCTAAACTTTTATCTAAACAAAACCTGAGAAACCCTGAAGGGGTACCTAGCTATATATAAGGGTGGGAGGACGACCTACGGGTGCCTAGGGTCGTGCTCCACCTGGTTGGGGCGCACCCCACATGGGACACACATGGGCCGAGGTCCCAAACGAAGTTACAAGCCCATTGGCCCAATATAGGTGACGCAGCACCTTACTTCTGTGATTGCGGCCAAACGAGACGGAACTCCAAGATGAGGCTAGATCCTTTGGAAAGAGGACTTTGAGAGCTTTCCATCAAGTACTCACGGGCCCAAAACGGAGCACATATGTAGATTTGGCGGCCGTTTGAAGTCAGCAATGTAGCACATGGCCGAATCAGATTGCAGAACATGAAGGACTTGATCTTGATGTCTTCTTGTTGATTCATGATGTGAGCAATGGTTGTATCCATATTAGCCATGGTCACATGAGGGACCCACTGGTCAGCCTCTCCTCTCTCTTCTTCTCTCCCTCCGATCCGGCGTTGCGCCATCGTGACGGAGCAGCGGCAGACGGAGCTCCTCGTGGTGGTGGAGGACGTGGCAGCGCCGGCGAAGGAGGAGGCATAGCGGCGATGGACGGGCTCCTCGTGGAGGCGGTGAAGGCGGAGCGGCGGCATCGGCGGAGGACGTGTAGCAGCGGCATTGGCGGAGAAGGAGGCAGCGGCGGCGGACGGGCTCCTCGCGACGGCCGAGGAGGCGTAGCGGTAGCGCCGGCGGAGGAGGAAGCTTAGCGGCGGCGGCGCTGGCGGAGGAGGCGAAGCGGCGGCGGACAGGCCCCTCGCGGCGGCGGCGTTGGCAGAGGAGGCGTAGCGGTGCCAGACGGGCCCCTCCCAGCAGCGTCGCCGGTGGAATGGTGGCGCCGGAGGAGGCGTAGCGGCAGCAGTGGGCGTGGCGCCGGATTGGAGGGAGAGAAGAAGGAGAGTGAGGAGGCTGACTAGTGGGTCCCACACCGGTTTCTCCCCTCCATTGCCATGTTGGCATGCCACGTGGGCAAAAGTGGCAAATAGTTTAGATGGTATCTCATAAGAGGGGAAAAAAATATGTGCAAACCTAAAAGGGGCATTTGGATAATTGCCCAATCTAAAAGTGGCAAATAGTTAAATTTCGGAGATAGGGCACCCGGGAGCGTTGTCGCCATTTTCAGAGGCATTTTGCAATCAGACCCTCAAAGAGTATGATTTATAATAGTCACATAAACAGATATATGTGAATCAACTTTTTGAATACCTAAAAATCAATGATAGCTATGAGAGTACAGGTGGAACATAAATATTTTAAGGCGCATAAAATTGACATTATTTGAAAAGTTTTATGTAAGAAAGAACGGCATGTGATCGAGTAGTGCATATGTTGCGCGCAGCACTCCAGTCCAGCGTGGCACCGGTCGGCTTCCTCAAGTGCTGGTCAGAGGTGAGAATCGAATCGTAGATGGAGAGTTTGTGTACCTAAGCGAGTCAGCTGGACAAATTTAGAGATTTGTTATGCATTTTTTTAAAAATGTAGATGCTCATATATACACACGTACTTATCCTTATATCCTTATGAACACACGAGCACTCTATCCTTATGAGCCAGCATATGAACACACGAGCACTCTATCCTTATGAGCCAGCATATGAACACACGAGCACTCTATCCTTCTGAGCCAGCATATCTTAAGATTCATCATCATTAGAAGCATCTCGTAGTGATAGGCACGTCACCATTTTTTTTAAAATAATTAGAGTTTAGGACTAAAATTTAATTGGAGAGGTTATAAAAAAATACAACCCTTAACGATTTATGACCTATTTTACTCAAAAGGAAACGTAAGGACGTGAGTAGGTAGTGCATGGTAGTGCATTATTCTTAACCGGAGACTACTCCATCCCATATAAAATCTCTATTTAGCTTAAAAAATACAATGGTACATGTCTTTTTTTAACCTCTTTAATAACATATATCTTTTAAATCACATATTATTTTTAAGATATATTTGCATAACTGTACTTGACAAAATAAGATCCATGTTAAATATATTCAGTAACATTTTAATTATTTAAACAGAAAAACTGTAGAACGGTGTCCCTGCGGCCACAGGATAAATATACAACCCAACCGACTTCTCAGAGTCAGATCCATTTCTGAGATCTGTTTTCTACTCCGTCTTCCTCAGAGTCAGTCGGCGTCCTCCTCCTCCCTCCCTTCCTCGATGACTCTGCCCCACAGTCGCCTTCCTCCTCCCTCCCTTTCTCGACTCCTCTGCCCCATGGTCGCCATTCTCCACCTCCCTCCCTTCCTGTGATCCCCATCTCCGGTTGCCGGAGAACCAACCGACGCCATCCCCAATTCCAACGGCATCCTCCATCTTCTTTCCCCTTCCTACACCAGATCGGAGGGCGTCAGTGAGAGTGTGGAGGTCGGTGAGGTCATGGTGCCACCAGAATTGTTGAGATTAGCAAAGAAGAAGGCAACTACAGTAGCAAGATCAACGTTGTCATCGCTGAGGAGGAAGAAAAGAGAAGAAGCAGGAGGAGGGGAACGAGGCTTGGGTACCGACGACAGGTGGAGGTGGTCGTTCCCCGGCTGGGGTGGGGGAGAGGGCATCGCGAGGTGTTTCCTGTAGGTCTCAAGGTTGTGGCATCGTGTTCCTCACTAGCTCTTCGTTGCTTATTTGCGTTTGTCTACAGGTATGTCATCCGCACCATCCTCAACTGATACCTAGTATCAAGCCGTACCTAGGTACCAGTCGATACCTATAGATAGCAGGGTGCCAAGTACCAGGTATCAGGCATGATGTTGTGAGGAGGGAGCTCGAGCTGTCAGCTCACCTGCCTAGCCGGTAGGTGAACTGATTACCTTTGACTCCTATTCTCTTCCCCCTTTCTCCTCTCGACACTATACATCCTTTCCTAGTGTTGATGTTGTCCATGAGGGAAGGATCCAGTGAGCATAGTTGTGATACTGAGTAGACTCCTAACAGGGGAAGGTGCCGTCAGTGTGGTCCTGCTCGAAGTAGTTGTGGCAGCGCTCCGCGTCGCCGCCGGCGAGGTATCGCACGCGGAGGCGCGTGATACCAAGCAAGTTCATGGCTGGGAAGGCATCACCGGCGAGGTTTCTGCGCGGAGGCGGCGGGTGGGGGGGGGGGGGTTATCGCGTGGACAATGTGGTGCTCGATCGGAAAAGAAACGCATTAAATATGTGTTTAGTTAACCCGTGACCTTCATGTTGTAACGTAATCCCGTGCTGTAGCTGTCCTCATATTTTTTAAAAAAATATCTAAATTGTAGAAGTAACTTATATATGCAATAGAAGTAACTCTGTATAACATTAGAAATAATTACTTTATAACTAAGTTAAAGTAACCATATGGAATAAATTCATAAGTAAAGTGTAGAGTAGATTTTTAAGTAAATATATTTATGAAAGTAATTCAATAAAGTCTCAAAGTAATTTACATAAATGACATAGAAGTAAATCCTTTGTAGGAATAAAAACATAAATTTATCTAGAAGTTAAATTTAATCTGTATAAATTATAGAATAGACTGAAAGCAATAATAAAAAGATCAACTCAGAGCATTATGAATGCATAAGAAATAATTTAATCAAATATAAAAGTAACTTACATATATAATAAAAGCAATTTACCAACATAAATATTTTTTTATCATAATATAGTTATGTAAGATCTTGTCATAAAGATTTAATTGCAACGAACACAATGGTGTAATCAGATTGTAGAACATAAGAAGGAAAAAAAGGCATCAATGTTATAATAGAAAAAAGAAATGCATATAACACTTCTCTAATGTAAGTGGGTCTCCCATTAAAACAATATGAACTATATGGAGAGACCTCTCGATTTAGATTCACCATCAGTTGTTTCTTGTGGGATGGGTAGGGACTAACAAAAGCACACAACCACATGAAACAAAGATCGATAAATGCACAATAAATTTTGCATCAAATTAATATGTCCTAAAGTACTTGTCAAGTTTATTTTGCGATTAATGAAAAATTATTGCAATATAAGGATCCCTAGTAGATGAGTATTCATAGTACGTGGTGTGGATAACAAGGGAAGCGGCCCTCGATTTTATGAGTGCTACATTTATATTTCACTAAGATTGATTATTTTTTAATTCAAGGGAAGGGGCAATTGCTTATTTGGCCCCATTTTGAAGGCTAACTACCAATTTGACCCTCTTTTTTTTTAGTTTGCTTGTTTGATCCTGCTTTTCGAAAACGAACGATCGGTCTGACCCTGTTCTGTTAAGGTGAGTTGACGGTGTTAAGTTAGGGGTGAATAGTCTATTTTGCGCTTGCTTATTTGACCATGTTATATATTGCTTATTTGACCCTATTATGTCATACCGTGTATATGTTCAAATATTTTGACATATTTACACATTTCTTTCACATTTAAGACAAGTTTGGTAGATTTGCCATAAATTTGACAAATTTGAATCATTTTGACAAAATTGATTTTAATTTAACTGAATTTTGACAAAGTGGTAGTAGAGTACAAGTATCTTCAATAGCAGCGGCGGCGAAACCATGGCTATCTAAAAAATCTAAATCAAGAACGCGACGGCGGCGGCGGCCAATGCACCGGCGACGGCGACGAAGCTGGCGGAGGCGGAGATGGCGCCAGCAGCACTCTTCCCAGCCGCGGTGGGCGCGAGTGCGAGCGTGAGCTCGCTGCTGGACGGGGCCATCCCGGCGCCTGCGTCGGCGGGGCTCGGCGCCGCAGCCGACGAGTTAGTGGGGTGACGAGGTTGTTGGGATACGAGTAGGCTACGATAGCATAAATCAAAATTTTCTATCGCGTAAACCAGGAACTATGCAAGTATTAGATCATAGATCGTTACCACTCAAACGCGCTGTGCAGCGGAAGAAAACGCTGAGAAGTCGAAGGAACTCTCGCGAAGTACCGCGTGTCGATGTAGAGGAAGTAGTCGATCGCACCGGCTCGACCTTCTCCTCTTCGTGCGTTCTCCTCACCGTACTCCCACACCGATCAGCATCGTAAACCAGCGGTGCCTCTACCGGTATCCACACGTACAGGTACGGAACGCCACGCGCAGATGTGCTAGCACCCGCGCGCGGCTAGGGTTTTGCTCGGGGAGGGAAGAGACGGCTAGGGCTTTCTCACGTGATGCAATGCCTCCGCCGGTCACACCCCTCACAAATATATAGGATCCATCACTCGGGCCTCCAAGGCCCGTAGGACTCCTATTCGGATCCCTATCCGAATTAAGCTTATATTGGATCTCTATCCAATCCCCTTAATCCGGCCCATTAAGCGTGCGATCCTGTAGGTTCATATATACTCGGCTGTAACCCAAAAACTCCTTTTCGGTCCACGCGTCAACAGCGGCTCCTAGCAGAATGTATTGACCCACTGGGCATACATAAAGATCATATCGACTGAACCTCTAGTGTATACTTGTATGAACCCCTTTGCCTCACGATATCAATTAAGCTCAAGGCTAGATATGTGCCATCCTCTAATAGCTCAATCATTCACTCGAACCTGTTGATAGATTATATAATTTGTGATTGACTCCTCAATCACCTTTGGCATGGCTATGCACTTTCATAATCTACAACATCAAAGGGCCCAGAGAAATCTCTCCATAGGAGGGGCAAATCCCATCTTGATTATTCATATCCCACTACATGTTTCATAGCATACCCGAAAACTACTTTTATACTACCCATTTACGGAGTAGCGTTTAGCAGTCCCTAAGTAAGCTGCTACATATGTTGAGAACCATGATAATCTCAGGTCTAAGGATTCAACACCAACACTAAATGAGATCACTGATGACACAACACATATGACTCTTGCAGTGTCTCATGTTGGGTCTATCCAACAACATGTTCACCAACATGTGTCCATATTATTAATTTGGTATCTCTATACCATGATCCATGAGACATGATCATCAATTAATATATGTGCTGATCATCTAAACATATTTGTTCCACATATGATATTTGATCAGGGATCCTTTAGAAATAGCAATACATAACATAAA